>NW_024871114.1:600000-843449 GCF_019054845.1 Dipodomys spectabilis | reverse complement strand
AACTTTAAAATCTTGAAAAAGGATATTCACACAGAACTTAGAAAATGGCAAAATCTCCATGCTCCTGGATTGGAAAGATTAACATCCTCAAAATTGCAATACTTCCCAAGGCTATCTACAAATTCAATGTGATACCTATCTAAATTCCAACCTCATTCTTCAAGGAAATAGGAGAGGCAATCCAAAAATTCATATGGAACAATAAAAGACCCCGAATAGTTAAACGCTCCTCAACGGAAAGAACACTGCTGGTAGAATATCAATACCAAATTTCAAACTCTACTATAAAGCCATACTAATCAAAACAGCTTGGTACTAGCACAAGAACAGACCTCAGGACCAATGGAATAGAATTGAAAACCCAGAAATGAACCTACGGATCTATAACCAACAAATATTCGATAAGGGAGCTAAAATAATGCAATGGAAGAAAGAAAGCTTCTTCAGTAAATGGTGCTGGCGAAATTGGTTAACTACTTGCAGAAAACTAAAACTAGATCCTTATATATCACCCTGCACCAGAATCAACTCCAAATGGATCAAAGACCTCGGAGTCAAAGCAGACAGTCTGAAAACATTACAGGGTGGAATAGGAGAAACCCTAGGCCTCCATGGCTCAGGCCGAAATTTTCTTAATAGAGACCCAGAAACACAACAAATCAAAGAAAGTTTGGACAAATGGGATTGCATGAAGTTGCAGAGCTTCTGCATGGCAAAGGACATAGCTAGCAAGATCAATAGAAAGCCCACCGATTGCGAAAAGATCTTCACTAGCCATACAACGGACAAGGGTCTCATATCTAAAATATATTTGGAGCTCAAAAAATTAAATCCCCCAACAACAAATCCTCAAAGAAACAACTGTCCAATAAATAAGTGGGCTAAAGACTTGAAGAGAAACTTTTCTGAAGACGAAAGAAGGATGGCCAACAGAAACATGAAGAAATGCTCAACCTCCGTAGCCATAAAAGAAATGCAAATAAAAACAACATTGAGATGCCAGCTAGAATGGCTGTAATCAAGAACTCTAACAACAACAGATGCTGGAGGGGATGTGGACAGAAGGGAACCTTACTTCATTGTTAGTGGGAGTGTACACTTGTTCAACCACTATGGAAAGCAGTATGGAGGTTCCTGAAAAGACTTCACGTAGAGCTCCCCTATGACCCAGGAATCCCACTTTTGAGCATTTACCCAAATGTTTACAAACAAGACCACACTAAAGCTACTAGCACAACTATGTTTATTGCAACATTATTTACCATAGCTAAGATATGGAACCAACCCAGATGCCCCTCAGTAGATGAATGGATCAAGAAAATGTGTTATATATACACAATGGAATTCTATGCCTCCATCAGAAAGAATGACATTTCCCCATTTTTAGGAAATGGAAAGGCTTGGAAAAAATTATATTAAGTGAAGTAAGCCAAGCCCAAAGAATCGTAGGTCCCATGGTTTCCCTTATTTGCAATATCTAGTATATGTATGAGTCGAGCATGAAAGATCAGATAATGTGATGTTAGGAAAATGAACCCTTAGATAAGTATGTAAATGTTTTTCTTTCTTTCATGCATTTGTTTCTAACTCATTTATATGATTATTTCTTTGTAGCTTTGTATGTCCCTCCCCCACAGGACCACCACTGCTTTCACTATATTTGATGTCGGTATAATTTTTGGAGGAGATGGGGAAAAACAAGTCGTTTAAGGATACAGGTGGACTCAATGCAACTATGTGAAGTACAAGTCGTCTTGTCAAAAATAAACTTTACAAGTTTGTTGCGGGGGGGCGGTGTTGGGTGCATGGCAGGGGGTGGATGGGAACGGATGTGAAGTGTAAACAAAGGAGGAGGTTGCAATGCTTGATAAGAAATGTATTCATTATCTTGCCCATGTAATTGTAAACCCTCTGTACAGTATGTTCACAAAAAAATAAAAATTTAAATTAAATTAAAATAAATATAAAAAAAGAAACAGGAAATGTTTTGAGGATGGATGCTAGGAAATAGATGGTAAATACAAGTGGGAAGAAATACGAAGTAGAAAAAGGGAGAGAAGGAATGAAGGAAGCAAGCAAGGAAGGAAGGAAGGAGGGAGGAAGGGAAGGAAGGAAGGAAGGAAGGAAGGAAGGAAGGAAGGAAGGAAGGAAGGAAGGAAGGAAGGAAGGAAGGAAGGAAGGAAGGAAGGAAGGAAGGAAGGAAGGAAGCAGGAATGGTGAGAGAAAGGGAGGGAAGGAGGGAAGAAAAAAGGGTGGGGAGGAAAAAAGGAGAGAAATGTTGAAGGAAAATGTTAGGAGGAAAATTAGAAGGGAAAGGGAAGGATAGAAAGAAGAAAGGAAAGAAGGAAGAAAGTAGGAGGATGGGGAAGAAAGAATGAACAGGTAGAGGAAGAGGAAGAATTTTCTATTTTTCCTCCTAGAAGAAAAATGGTGAGGAAATGAATGGGATGATGAGGAAAAGAAACAGGAGGAAGAGAGGGATCTTTTCCAGGATTTCATGTAAGTATTGTTGAATCAATCCCAAGAATTGTATTCATGTTCAAAGACTGCCTCAAATATGTAACCAATATTTGATATAATTCAAGAGGGAAAATACAGTTCCCTAAATATGCACATTACCAGAAACAACCTGCTTTCAAAACCACCATTTCTGGTGAACATCTTTTGAATTCACATATATACCCTCTTCTCTAACTACTCTGTTCCAACCTTCTTTCACAAGGTAGATTTTCAGAAAATATTCTTGAAGAAACAGTCCAAATACCAACAGGAATATTTTCAGCGTATTATTTATTCACATGCAACTGTCTCTGAAAATAAATTATGTTTTCAGAAAAAGAGAAGCATAACACTGATATGAACAATAAAAGACGATGTGAAAAAGAAGTGATTGAACTCATGTGTAAATGTGTTAAAATTGACGTAAGCTTTAGTAGCTTGTGCTTATTGCACATCAGTATTTTCAAAATGCTGAGTTAATAGAGTTTTAAGCATTTACACAAATTTTACCCAGAAAATTGTAATAGTTCTTCAACTGAAGTGAATAAAAATTAACAAAACCACTTTTCTAAAATTCGCACAAATATTCTTGGAAAACCACACCTTGCTTTCTGAAAAAGAAAGGCACAGAACCTCCTGTGACTCCCTTTCTTAATAATTCTTGCATTTTATTTTCTGGAAGATTTTGTTAATATTCAATAAGCAATTTCCACCTATTCTTTATGCTTTTATTACTACGGTAGTGGAAATCTCAAAGAATTGCCATGACGACTATCATCTAAAAACAAGCATAACTAAGTGTAGTTGCAATGAGAATTTGAACTTCTAATATAGATTGTTTGGTTTGAATTTTTGCCAGTAATTACATTGTCGAATTCAGTACCTCATGATACAATCAATCAATCAATAATTCTGTCCCTTTAGTCAACTGGTCTTTAAAAAATGTTCGGATCTCCAATTTTAATCATCCCCAAAGACAGGAGATAAATGATATAAAAATTCATGAAAAGAGGTCGAAATATATGTGTGCATTTTTCAACGAAATTATATGATGGTTGTAATTGAGAAGGTAATCATTTTATCTCACTAAGCCTTAGCAGTATCAATGAAAGGATTTCTCCAGGTAACTTTTATCTCTTCAAAGTGTGACTTGTGTAGGAAGTTTGAAAATCTTGTTTGTGTGTCTTGTGTCCAGAATTATTTGGATTGTCCCTTCAAAGAGATTAACAAAAAACTGATCATTTATTTGCTATAATTAGCATATTTCTATGGTAATTCTATCAGATAAGCGGAAAAGCTCAAAAGCTCTATAGTTTGACATAGATAGATAGATGGATAAATATATACATAATATATTACTATGTAAAGTGATGCCACATGAAATGAAACTAAGGTAAAAACAGAAGTGTTTGTGTTTTTCTTGATTTCAATATGCTATATTATTTTTTGTTTCTAACTTTTTCTTTTTTTGCTATGCTATACTGCTGTTGACACTGAGTTTGATTTTGGTACCATTTTGTACATCAATTTGTATACTTTGGGGAAGGGCAGGAGACTTGCCCATTGGTATATTTATACTTACAGACACTATGTGGGAAATGAACGTTGCAGCTTTGGTGTGGACGAAGTGTGATGATGTTCAGGAAGGAAAGGAAAGTAGGAAAAAAAAGGAGGGGATAACAATACTTGACAAGAAATGTACTCAATACTTATGTAAATGAAATTTCTCCATACAGCAGCTTTTTCAAAAATAATTTTTGAAAAAAACGAGGCCAAATACTACGAATAGAAAACAAACACAACTTGATTATGGAACCCAAATACCCTATAATTCTGTTTGTGGTGAAGGTAACTTTTTCATATGACTTTAATGACACTGTGATTCTTTTTCTCTTTGTAAGCTCTCAAGGAAAATATATGCAGTAAAGTTGATGTAGACAACATAATGTTTGACATTAAACTGCATTACTTACTATACTAAGTTGACCAAACTGGGTTAAAGCATCATTATCTATCTTTCTATTTTCAAGAATGGAATTTAAGTGATTTATGCAGGAAAGTGAAAAGCAATTAAACTGAAGTATATATAATGTTAATTTCACATTTATTGATATTCAGAGTGATTTAGTCCCTAGAAAATTTCTTCTCAAATAGAATTTGACTTAAAATTAGAAAACCAATATCATGTAATAAGCAGCAAAACAAAAACAAAAACAAAAAACATTAAGAACAACAACACCCTTTTATTATGCTGCTATGTTCATCCAAAAGAAGGCATAGTTTATCAAGCAGTAATGATTTAAAAGTTACAAGAGAATGACAGGAAGTAACAGAGAATGAGAGTTAAAATTAGGATTCATACGTGGCTAAACCAACTTCTGAATATATTGCATTGTGTTCCATATTTTTGGGTGGTGTGGGAGGGTGGAGGTGTAACTTGCCCACAGTTGCACCAGGCTGTTGAATATTTTCTGAAATTTATGAATTTCACCGCATAATAAAATTATATGTATTGGAAGGTCAATAGAATCTTTGACAAATCACATCCTAAAGTAATCTGCATGTGTTCACAATCTGACATCTATATTTAATTCTTCATAGTCCCAAAGTTTCCTAAATATGAACCCAAAAAATTTGGTAGGAGATTTTTCAAATAAAATTGCTTTTTACTTATGAAAAATAATGATAGCTCATGTACATATTAATAGGACAGTCATATATATTTGACAACACCTTCTATAGGTTAGTACACATTTTCTATCACTTTTGAAAGTTTCAATGATTATATTGTATTTTTATTAATACCTAACTGAATTTCATATTTTCTACATAAACCTGCCAACAGTCTTCACTTAAAAATTATGCAATCATTATTTATGTTCCATGATATTAACAAGAAATTTATGTAATTGCTGATGAAATGTAACATCAGTGCAAATGCCTGTACGCATATACATAAACCACACATTCATTCAGGAAATAAAAAATGGGCAATAGACAAATAGTCTCTATATATTCTACCTTTATTTTTACATTACATAGTAACATTAATATTTGTATAATAAAATATGATATATACTTAAATCCTTCTGGGAAACTCTCTTCACTGCTGTTTTCATTTAATGATTACTAGTAATTGCTTTGAGAAATCTTAACCATTTTATTCTTAATTTGAATCAATATGTATTTAAGTTGTGAATTAAGAGGATATATAAGAAAGTATATATAAAAGGAAGGCAAAGGAACATCTGTGTTACAAATTGAATTACTTGTAAAATGGCCTTCTTTTGAAATTACCCTCTAATAAACATATAAATACTTGATAGCCTTTAAAAAATAAATAATCATTCATTCAGAGGCAAAATTATCCTAAGTAAAATGCTTTGAACTTCATGTCAGAATATTGACCGGAAAAGGGCTTGAATATTTTATAAAAGAATATCGTACAAACATAACCCAAATCAATTTGGAGTAGAAAATTTGCACTAGATTTATATTTGTGATGTGTTTGAATCATTGTTCAGACGGTACCTTTCATGAGCACGAGGATTTTTGAAGAACACAAATAATGAAGCCTGTATATTTCCCAAAGGTACAGTTTCTAACTTTCCCTAGCTATGTGTAGGAAATAAACTAAAGAAGTGAAGACAGTAACAAAACTTAAGTGTTGACTTATTGAAGCTTCATGGACCATAGAAAGAATGCTGATATATAGGCAAAACAACATACAAAGAAGGAGTAGTGGATGTCTAGATGAAAAGTGGGAAAAAAAGAAAACACCTGGGAGTGAACAAGAGAAATGAGGCACCTCTATGAAGAAAACGTTAAAATCATGAAAAGGAAATTAAAGACCAAGTATGGAAGTGGAAAATCCTCCCATACTTCCTGATTGAAAAGATTTTCATTGTGAAAATTGCTATTTACAAGTAAATGTGATAAGTATCAATAACCCAACCTCATTATTCAAGGAAATAGAAGTCTTCAAAAATTCATATAGAACAATAAAAGACTCTGAATAACACAAGCAGTCCATAGCAGAAAGATCAGTGCTGGAAGAAGTCCAATACCAAACTTCAAACTGTAGGACAAAGCGATATTAATCACAACAGCTTGGTGCTGGCACAAGAACAGATGTGAGGACCAATAGATAGAACTAAATACAGAGAAATGAACCCACAGACCTTCAATAAGGGATCTAATAAAATAGAATGGAAGAAGACCTTTTCAGTAAATGGTACTGGATAACTGGCTTTAAAAGTCTAGGAAACTTAAGCTAGGTTTGTATGTATCACCCTGTACCAGAATCAACTCCAAATCGATCAAAGACCTGGAAGTGAAAGAAGACACCCTGATTACTTTACAGGAAGGCAGAGCAGATATTTTAGAGCTCTTTGGACAGGCCAAATTTTTCTCAATAAAAACACAAAAACACAATCAATCAAAGAAAGTTTGGGCAAATTGGGGTGCATGAAATTGAAGAGCTTCTGCATGGCAAAGAACATAGGAATCAAGATCAATAGAAAGCCCATTGAGGAGGAGATCTTCACTAGCCACAAATAACAATGGTCCCAAATCTAAAATATATTTAGAACTAAAATTATTAAATCCCCCAACAACAAGTCCTCAAAGAAACAACTGCCCCTTTCATAAGTGGACTAAGGAGTAAAGAGAGGCTTCTCCGAAGAGGAAATAAAAAATGGGCAATAGACAAATAAAGAAATGGTCACTGTTCTCTAGCATAAATGAATTGCAACTCTTGATCTCAGTGAAATTGATTCCGGTGTCTTGAATGTTTAACAAATATATGTATAGTTTTTCAAATTTGAGGAGGGGAAGGGAAATAAAAAATGCTGAAATAAGTATGCAGGATGACCTATTGTAAAACATAGACTTAAAAGGCACTGTAGTAAAAATGAACTTCACAAATTGGGGATGGATTGGGGTCATGGGGAATTATGGAATGGCAGGGGAAATTTAAAAGGAAACAATCATAGACACAAATTGAATTTTAACATGTTTAATAAACCCTCTGTACAGTATCTTTAAAAAAAACTAATATATTCAAAATGAAAAAACAACAAAAAAAAGTTGAGATTCCACCTTACCCAGTTAGAATGGCTAAAATCAAAAATCTAATATCAACATATGCTTGAGGGGTTGTGGGCAAAAGAGAAAACTACTGCATTGTAGGTTGGAGTGTAAACTTGTTAAAGCAGTTTGGAAAGCGGTACGGAGGTTCCTCAAAAGGTTGCACATAGAGTTCTCCTATGATCCAGCAATCCAATTTTTAAGCATTTTTCCCAATACTCACAAATAAGGCCATAGTAAAATTACCAGCCCAGGTCTGTTTATCATGTCATTATTCACTATAGCTATGATATGGAACCAACCCAGATACTCCACTGTAGATGAATCGATCAATCTCTCTGTCTGTCTGTCTCTATGTCTGTCTGTCTCTGTCTCTGTCTCTCTCTGTTTCTCTCTCTCTCTCATATGTGTGTGTGTGTGTGTGTGTGTGTGTGTGTGTGTGTGTGTGTGTGTGTGTGTGTGTGTGAATTGGAACTATGCCTCCATCAGAAAGAATGGCTCGGTCCCACTTCTTAGGAAATGGAAAGATTTGGAAAAAAATTATATAAAGAGATGTCAGACCCAAAGTGTCAGAGGTACCACGGTTTCCCTTATCGACTAGTATATGACTAGGACAAGCACAAGAGTTCAAAGCTATGTACCTAGGACCGTTTAAGCTGAAGCCAAGCATTATGAACTCCAAGATAAGGACACAAGACATTTTATCTTTCTTGCTGTTCTACTTAATGTACTTATAATGTACTATATGATTGTATTTTGTTTCTTTGTATGTTCTTCCCCTATTGTATAACCCCTGTTGTCACTGTATTTGATTTTGGTGTTCTGTATCTTTTATATACATTTTTCCTAATTTAGGTAGAAGAAGGGAAATAAACACATGGTGAGTAACTAATTTTAATGACGAGATATAAAACAGTAAGTTGAACACTAATTTTATAACTTTGGGATGGAGAGGAAGGAATTGTGGAGTTGGTGAGGAAAGAGATGGCAGTGGCAAAAAAAAGAGGTGTAACAAATGCTGAATAGGAAATGGACACATTACCACCATGCTTATGTAACAGTAACCCCTCTGTACAGTATTGTTGTTACAAACATACACACACACAGACACACACACGAAAAATTTGGGAAATCCAGTCACAATATTGGACTACTGAATGCTCATGCATTTCTCTTCCAGAAAATTATAGTCCAACAATGCATAGTAAGAGAAATTGTGATGTCTCCCAGATTGAGGCCAGAAGTCAACATTTTTGTTTTCATCTAGGGAAGTAGGGCTAAATTTCCTCAGTTCATTCAACAGAAGCGAGGATTATTGGCTACAGCACATTAACAATAACCCCACCCAGAAAAGTGTCTATCCAGAAGTATTAATTGTTGTGGACAACCTAAGAGTGGGATATCTTCCATTGTGGGGAAGAAGAGATACTGACTGTTTTTGGTGAATTCAGTTAACTTTAGGAGACAGATCACAATTCCTTCCTCCATATCTTACAAATACATTGTGTCTATTTGGCTCTTGGATGTGACTGGGACACTCCCTCATATTGGCTTTTTTTCCTTTCTATTACTGACAATCCAAGATGTATTTAATAAAATTTTTTCCAATTAGGATCTATTGTTCAATAGATAAATGAATCAAAATACTTTACTTCCCCACACTTCAGGAAAATCACAATTTCCTTTCTAGTGACCTTGATATTGACTTCTATTCCCATCACTTTCATGTGGATCCTATGGTTAAATGTCTTAAGGCTCTGCTTCATGGCTACTGGACACTGTTCTACTAATTTACTACCTGTTCAACAAGATTCCCAATCTCAAATTTTGATTCTCATGATTCACAATGATTCCTTTGCTTTGTGGTACATATCTTGTCTCCGAAGCACTTATCAGAATGATTCTTCCTACTGAGCTTATCATCCTAGTAGGGATCAAGTTAGATGTACAAGAATGGCAAATCCTCCTTCAGGTGAGTGCAATTTTTTAATAGGTGTTTGATATTTGTAAAAGGTTATGTGAAAATGGGTACTTAAGACATTTGTAATTTAGAAAACTTTTTGCAAATTCGTTCAACATTGTCACGATATATTTTCCTCTACTGATTGTCTCTGATGAAGAATAAAAAGGGATTGAAAATTATGGAATTTGTTGGGTTCAAAAGTTATACATTTGTATAGCTTGCTATAAGTGACGCTAATCTGTGATGTAGACCGAGAAATCAATGTATTTCAGTACATTTGTGTCTAGCTACAAGATTTAGAGATGAATATATTCTACTTGTTTATTGTTCATTTCATTAAAGAAATCCCAACATTTAAGAACTCTCATTTTGATGTATTTAGTCAGGATTGTTCTCGGAGTATTTTTGTTTCCAAATGACTGCTGACATTTACCTGCCTATCACAATGAAAATGTTACACAATTTTTAGAAATTATTTACTTTGTTGAGTTCACCTTATTTTCTTCATTGATTGAATCACAGATGGTATCAACACAGGAGTAGACAGATTTGGGTAGATAGTACTACTCCGGATCGACTCTGAAATTTTAGACATGTTGATCATTATAACTTTGAGTTCTTATGACAGATTGAGATGTAAGAAAGAATAAATTATGGCCCTTTTCTTTACTGAATTGTAAAAATGCAGATAAATCATGAGCCTCCCTCCATTGATATTTATCCTCTCAGAGGATAAATAGGGTAACAATGCCACTTGACTCAAACAAAAAATATTTAACGAGAATGAATATTTTCATAATAGAAATGAGAACAATTATCTGAAGGAAAGTGAGAGTACATCAGAAGGTAATATCCACAGTAATACTCTTTGTTCTATTTTGAATGTGCATTCTCCTAAGAGTGATTCCTAAGGTATTGTATAGTAGTTAAAAGGGGAAAACAGTGAAGATTTGTACCTTCCCCAATATATTGCGTTTTCCCACACTGAAATATTTCATTTTCAGAGGAATCTGTGGATCCTGATAGGTTATTGCAATGTCGCTATGACACAAAAGACAAAATAAGGTCGTGGAAGTGCCCATATTATCTGGTAAAAGCTAATGTTTCAGTGTAAATTGGGCACTGCACACTGTTCTACTGAAATTTACTACCTATTGAACAACAGTACCAATCTCAAATTTTGATTCTCATAACTCACAATGATTCCTTTGCTTTGTGGTACATATCTTTTATAAGAATCAGTTACCTTCTCTAAGAATCAGGGTAAAAGGTTGGCTCCTCATACAGCCTTCAGTTCATGCATAAATTAGGGTTTCTTTTTAAGTTTGACTTGTAAAAGTATGTGAATGACTTGAGAGAGTGTGTGGGGAGACATGTCATGTAGGGACTTTTGCATTTCTTCTGAAATTATCAGCAAAATGTAATGGAAACCATGACAGTGGAAGTTCAACTTGTGTATTTGCAGAGCAGAGACTATGGAAGATGTTTTATTTTAGACAATTATTTTAAACTGTGTTAGCCAGATTTCACAAACTTTGGAGGTGGTTTCCTTCTACTCAACATTGCCTAATACCTCAAATATAATTTACAATATTCTTTTTTTATTGTGAAAATACTGTACAGAGGGGTTACAATTACATGGGCAAGATAATAAGTATATTTCTTATCTAGCATTGTAGGCTCCTCCTTTGTTTCCCCTCCCCATCCCTTCCCATCCTCCCCTCTCCACACCACCCAATCCTCACCGCCCCAACCCCACCCACCCCCTGCAACAAAGTTGTAAAGTTCGTTTTCGACATAACGACTTATAAAACTCATTGTGGCAATGGGTCCAACTGTATCGCTATTTAAGCGATTTGTTTTTTTCCTTCCCCTCGACAAATTATACCGACATCAAATATAGTGAAAGCAGGGGTTATATTGTGGAGGAGGGGCATACAAAGCAACAAAGAAATAATCTTATAAATGTGTTAGAAACAATAACATGAAAGGAGAAAAGAAACATTTGAATACATATCTGAGGGTTTATTTCTGAAACATCACCTTATCTGACCTTTTCTGCTTGACTCAGACATACTAACTACTGCAAATAATGGAAATCATGGGACCTATGTTTCTTTGGGCATAGCTAGGAAGATCAATAGAAAGCCCACCGACTGGGAAAAGATCTTCATTAGCCATACAACCGACAAGGGTCTCATATCTAAAATATACCTGGAACTCAAAAAGTTAAATCCCCCATCAACAAATCTTCAAAGAAACAACTGCCCAATAAATAAGTGGGCTAAAGACTTAAAGAGAAACTTCTCTGAAGAGGAAAGAAGAATGGCCTATAGACACATGAAGAAATGCTCAACGTCTCTAGCCATAAAAGAAATGCAAATCAAAACAACATTGAGATACCACCTCACCCCAGCTAGAATGGCTATAATCAAGAACTCTAACAACAACAGGTGCTGGAGGGGATGTGGACAGAAGGGAACCTTACTTCATTGTTAGTGGGAGTGTAAACTTGTTCAACCACTATGGAAAGCAGTATGGAGGTTCCTGAAAGAAGGTATTGAGATTAATTATTGAATATTTAAATATATGCCAACAAACAAAATGCATGAGCTATGAAGAAGAAACGGAATCACAGACAGCTCTGTACTTTTCTATCCCTTTCAAAGAACCATGGGAAAAACTATATATCCAACATCATTTCCCTTTAGATGAATGAAAATTTCGTTTTTCCTATTCTTCTTCATAGTGCATGCATTTTGTTTTGTTTTGTTAATATTCAATAAAAAATTTCCATCATTACTTCATGCTTTTATTACTATGGTAGAGGACATCTCCTAGTATTGGCCTTTATGATTATCATCTGAAAATATGCATAACTAAGTTTAATTGAATTGACAATTTTAACTGTTAATACAGATTGTTAGTTTTGAATTCATGCCAGTTATTACAGTGTCAATTTCAGTATCTCATAATATAATCAATTAATCATAAAATTTTTGTATCCCTTTGGTCAACTGGTTTTGAACTAATGTTCAGATCTCCAATTTTAATCACTCCAATTGGATAAGAGATGAATGATATCAAAACAATGATAATATGTTGAAACCTACGATTTTTGTATTTTTCAACCAAATTATATGATGGTTTTAATTGAATAAGTAATACTTTTGTCTCAATAAGCTTTAGCAGCATCTATTGAATGTATTTCTCAAGAAAAATTTAATCTCTTCTTGCTGTGACATTTATAGTATGCTTTAAAATCCTGTTTTATCCGTTATGTTCAGATTTGTCAATACAAAAGTTTCATTTATTTGGTATAATTAGTATATGTCTATGTTACAATGATCAGATGTGCAGAAAAGCTTTAAAATGTATGGATTCGATTCGATAGATAGATATTAAATTACACTTTAAAGTGATGTGATGCTAAATATATTTTTTTCCAAGTCTTTTGATTTCCTAATAAGTGGGGCAATGTCATTCTTTCCGATGGAGGTATAGAAATCATATATATATATATATATATATATATATATATATATATATATATATATATATCACTATTTCCTGTTCTATTCAACTACTGAGGGGCATCTATCTGGGTTGGTTCCTTATTCTTAGGTATGACAAATAATGCTGCAATGAACACAGTTGTGCTTGTGACTTTAGTATACCCTTGTTTGTGATCATCTGGTTAAATGCCCAAAAGTTGGATTGCGGGGTCATAAGGAAGCTCTATGTGGAGTCTTTTGACTACATCTTTTATATAAATCCTTCCAATTTGGGGAGGGAAAGGGAAATAACAAAATACTGGAAGAACGATAAAGGAATACACATTGTAACAATGAGATGTACAAGACACTATGTATAAAACGAACTTTAAAACGTGGGGGGGAGGGGAATTTGGGGACTGGGAAAGGATTAATAGGGGAAAAACAAAGAGGTAACAATGCTTGATAGGAACTGTACTCTTTACCTTACTCATGTAACTGTAACCCCTTTGTACACTATTTCTACTATAGAAAATCATTTTTAAAAGTGTTGGTACGTATAAAACATTAATATCACGTGAATATTGCAGTAATTGAACAGTGAAAAAATAGGAGTTTCTGAATACTGATTCCTGTTAAAATCATTTTGAAATTGTATCTTCAGTACTTTATTGAAAGGGAACATTACTGTATTTGAACCCTGTAGGTTTTAGAGAACTTCAAGTTTATTCTAAATGCATGATAGTAAGAGAAGAGTGTTGGAAGGAGTCAGGTTAAAAGATGATTTGTTTTACTGCAGAGTGCCATACTGCACATGTTACCGTCTGGGTTAATCATGTTACAATAATGGGAACAGAAATGTTTCCCTAAGTAATGTAAGAAAAACATTATTTTTGCAACCAAGGTGTCACCGTTTGAAACAAGATTGCAGCATGTCAAACCAAATACTTCAGAAACAGGCATAAGAGAGAATTCCACAAAGAAATTGGCACAAACATAGACAGGGTTTATCGCAAAGAAGCAAATCAACGATTTAAACAATACTTGAATAATAAGGAAAGTATTAATTTGGATACTATATTTTCACACAATGTCTGAACACAATTATATAAATTATTGTTATTTTCCCATCCTAAAAGAATTATAATATAACCTGCTAATTATATTCAGTATGAGGTTAAATTATTTGAATATTCATGGCGGCACAATTTTTAATTGTGCCTAATTTATAATTGGTAATTTATATAAATTATATATGTATATATATATATATATACATAGATATACCCAGATTTTTATTAGTGCATGCTATGTACTATCAGAGTCCATTTACTGAGCATTGCTATTTACCAATGTACAAATAAATCTGGAAATTGTGAGACAGCAACATGGAATTTGGAATTCTGTATAGAGAACAGAAAAGTTATATGACTGTTCTGTCCCACAATGAAAGTGACAGGAGTCACAGAGTATTTCTAAATCAGATAGAAAGGAATATCCTTTTTCTGATGTGACAGGGAGTCAAGAATCTTGATTATTGAACCCAGTAAGTGATTGTGCCTAATTGGAGGACATTCAAACAAACCAAATGTGGGATTTAAGGCCATGCAAGCCAAAAGTAGGTCTCTCAAGAATACCTTGGACATAGCCAAGTGGTGTCCATTAAATAACATGCCTAAGTTGTAGGATAAAGAGGGAAACCTGAAGAAAGGCTTTTTCCAAACTTCTAAATGTAAGTTGACCCATCAAACAGGTAAAATTACCTTGGAATAATATGTTACATTTCATTTCTTATTGCTGTTCAACATAATAAAAATATGAGACAAATATATTAACCCCTCATACAAATTTCATAACCAATTCTGTTATTCAGAGAGTTTTTTTGTGTTGCTTTGTTTTCTTCATTTTATTTTGTCAGTCATTGGCCTTGAACTCTGGGCCTGAGGACTGTCAGTCAACTCTTCAGCTCTAGGAGAGCACTCTTCAACTTGTGCTACCGTGCTACTTCTGGTTTTCTGGTGGTTTTTTATTGGACATAATAATTTCACGGACTTTCCTTCCCGGGCTGGCTTTGAAACATGATCCTTAGATCTCAGCCTCCTGTGTAGTTAGGATTACAAACATGAGCCACCGGTGCCCAGCCACAGAGATTTTTAAACCATATAATTTTGCAACGATTTCTCATGACAAAAGATTCTAAAGCAGTTCACTGTTTTTTTTTTTTTTTAATGTGTCATCTCATTTTGTACATAGAATGACATTTATCAGATAAGATTACAAGCATCATTCAAGAATTTACCAGTATATTGCTAAAATGTTTACAGAAGATTATTCTGTACCTCTGGACTGTAAGTCAAGGCTACTTCACAAAACCATTTGTGATGAATCCTAACTTTGTTTTCAACATATATATCACCAGCTGCTCATACTTATACCCCGAACACCAAAATTTTATAGTTGATTTGGCATTTTTGGTCCACCACATTGCTATTGCTTAATGGAATAGCTTTTGAAGTATATATTAGGAAGATTTCCCTTGCAAAAAATATTTATTAGTGGTTAGGAATCCTATGCAATCAATAGAGTTGAAGTATTTTACTACAGAAGAGGAAGTTTCACATATGAACATTTTCCTCACATGTGTGAAAGGTGTTAAAATGTGATGGTTTCTGATTTGGGACACAGTTCATCACCAGGATTTCTCTTGGTTTGCAATTTCAAATGAGTATTGAATTTCCTAGAGAAATATTTGCACAAAAATTATTTCAACATAAATTTGTCAATGTTGGCTCAGATCCTGTTGAGTTGGAGAAAGCTGTAACTTTTTCTAAGCTTTTAGGACTGTAAAGAGAGGAAAACCATTTACACATCTGTACATGTATGACAAACCCATCAATTTCAATAACTGTGGTAATTTATGAGAATTGAGGATACTTTCTTTTTAATGGAATCCTATTTTCAAGATGATGTACATAACAATTACATTTATATATATAATCTGTGAGTGAGCATTTTTGTGATCATATGTCCTTGCCCAATGCTCATACCTTCCATACATATCTTCTGCGTTAGTCCTCCATATCCTCCCAACAGTTGTAGTTTATTTCCAATGTGTTTTTTGTTGAGGTTTTTCTACTTTGGTTCGCCTATGTCCTTTTCTCAGGTGTCTAACTCTCATTAATTTACATGCAAAACACACAGTACCAAAATTCTGATGCCTGTAAAAGAAATAGCTTCACAGAGTACATTAAAAGCAAAGACAAAGTAATAAAAACCTGTTGTTTTCTTATCTCAGAGCTCAGTTTAGCCAAATCTTCTATTGTTATATGTATATTAATATGAGGCTATTTGGATCTACTTTTGGGCCAAAAATGGACAACTTTTACAAATAAGAGAAAACGTGGAGCTTATGTTTGTTTGGGTCTGGCCTCCTTTACTTCATAAGATTTTTTTCCAAGAATTTCCATTCATTACAATTGGGACAGTTTCATTCTTTCTTATGCAAATCCAGAAATCCATTGTGTATATTCTCCACATTTTCTTGATCTCAAGCATCTGAAGTGGTTCCTTTTTCCCCACCATAAATAATGTTACAGTGAACATAACTGCCATTCGAATTGCATGTGTTGGGATCTCAATGTTGACTTCATTTGCCTTGAGTTTACTGAGAGAGAGGTTCAGCATTTCTTTGGCCATACTCATTTCCTCAGTGTAATTTCTCTTTAAATATTTAGCCTTCTTATCATAGGGTGACTTTATTGTTTGGAGTGTTGAAGCTGGATTTAAATTTTTGATTTTTCAAATCCTTCAGGTATAAAAACCTTTGCTATTTCATGCCTTGTTTCATGTCTACTCCCAGCATTTCACGTTTTATTTACTTTATTAACTATATCCTGTGCCAAGAAGAACCTGCCCTGGAGGTTGAAGCAATGCCATTTGTCCAACTTTTGTTTTACTTGATATTTTTATACGTCGATAATAAGAAAGTTTCAACCGGTTCTAAGGAGCCCAAGTATTTCTCATATTCTTTCCATTCAGAGCATTTTCTTTAACCTTGAGGTCTTGGATTCATTTGGATTTGATTCTGACACAGGTTGTTATAGAAGGATGTAACTCTAATTTTTATAATAGTTAACCAATTTTGCCTGCACTGTGTATTGAATATTGGTTGTTCATTTTCCTAGGTTATTCAACTTTAAGTTTGAACTTATCCAGTGATTACACATACATTTTCCTTGACAAGTTACACTTAAAATATGTATCATTGATTCCCTTATTGTAATATTTGGTAAATGTTTCATTCTAGAAGAAGATTGCAATAGGTTATTAGCTAGGTATATACGAATATACAAGATAAGGATAAGCAAAATGTACCCCAAATTATGGAAAAAGTGGCTTTTTATCACTGTTGGTGTTTTGCTTAATATACTATGAACAACTTTTTTTCTTGTTTTTCCAACTTTATTTTCCATAGTGTTTCTCCCTTGTAGTTACACTATTTGATTTTTGTAGCCTGTGTATTCATTGACATGTCTCCTGTAGGTCAAGATTGAGAAACTCTGTTGGCATGGAAAAATAGAAATACTGTCACAGGACCTCATACATATGAGTAAGTGCTAAATTCATTTTAAGTCCTGTTTGAGATATGAAGTTTTCTCAATATGTATTCAAATAGAGTTTAAATTTAAAGTTTAGTAATGTTTGTAGAATTAATCCTGTGCTCTTAATAGTTGCATAGCCTATGAAGGATAAACATCCATACTCACAGAAATATACAGATGACATTAACAAAAATTTTTAATAAAATTTTATTTTAAAATATATATTTTGTTTAGTAAACATCATAGTGTATTTCTACATTGTGGATCACAGTTTAAATTATGCTGTAAAATTCTCAGGAAGTGATTAAAACACGTGTAATCAAAAAGTTCATGTGCCTGGATAGTAATTTATGAAGGTTTATTTTGGTAGTTACATGCATGCTATTAATAACTTTTATGAAATAATGCTAAAAACATTCCTAGCATTGATACAGGTTTAAATTAGGGCAGTTGATGGAATATTGGCCAGAAATTTAGAGAGTTGTGCTATAATTTTTTGATAGAAACAATACTGCAATTCAGAATGTAGTGTCCTGGCATTTCAACCAAACCTAGAGAATATGACGTGAGAATGAATCTGTAGGAAGGCAGTTGATATTCAGCAAAGCTCTGAAAATGAGTAATGTTGAGAAGGGAGAAAAAAGGAAACATGCAAACAGTTAAGTGGGGAATTTGATAACTGATGTGGGCATATTAATGGGTCTGCTACTTATCTAAAATTAACTAGCGTGGCTAAAGACAACAGGAACCTCTTCCATCACATACACATTTCATTTGCAGTTGTCAAATCCAATTACTTCTCTGTGTGGGACCCCAACTACTGTTGTTCTGACATAATTATTTTCTAGCTCATGATCTCGGATCTTCCATCACAAAGCTAGCCAAAGTGAAGGAAAGAAAATGCTTCTTTCTGGCCCAAAGATTGAAGAGAAGATTTCCATTTCTGAGTACTATGATATGACCATAAAATTCACTGATATTCTGGTATGTTTCAATAGTAGGTTCCTGCTGATGTTTTCTTAATCTCTAATCATCTGAACTCTGATCATACTGTTTACACCTACAAATATGTGCTTTCCCATTGCTCTTGTTTCGATAGTCTGTTCCACAGAAGTAATTATTCTCTTCTTTAAATCTATTCCCAGAAAAGCTATAACTGGATTGTTATATTTCAGGCATTGAAAAGGGATGATTGATGTGCAGTATAGTGTTCTCCTTAGTGAAATTCATCCAGCAAGGAATGAAGTTATTGCATGCAACTGTAAATATGTTAATAAAGTTATCTTAGGAAATACTTTACTCCATATATCATAAAAAATTATGTAAGACCTGTTCCTTAAAATATGGCCTGAAGCTGGTGTGTGTCTCATGACTTTCATCTTATCTAGCTGGGTGCTGTGTCTCATGACATTAATCTGATCTACTTAGGGGCCTGAGATCTGAAGATCAAAGTTCAAAGTCAGACCCGGCAGGACAGTCCATTAGACTCTCGTCTCCAATGAACCATTGAAAATCACAAGCTGTGCTGTTGCTCAATAAATAGAGCACTTGCCTTCAAATGAGGAGCCAGGGAAGGGGTCCATGCCATGAGTTCAACGCCTATGATGGAACAAAAAGAAAAATATTTGGGAATATTACACTCAAAAGCTCTTTTTTTGAAACCTCTTAAAATCGTACCAATCTTTCTGATACCACATGTGCAGTGACTCGGAACTGCACAAGAGCAGAAATATGAATATCTTTTTGTTTTCAAATCTATAACATGAACATCAGTGCCTTTTCAATTTATACGGGTTTTAGAATGCAGTTTTCTAAACTAATAAGAAGAGAATCATTGTGATTTTCTGCACAGAGCATGAAAGCTGCAAGTGAAACAATACTATCAAAACAGACAAGGGAATGTGGAAATAGAAGGATAGTATCTGTTCATTATTTGATATTTCTAAAAAGAGAGCCAAATGACCTATAGAAATAGTTTTTGGAAAGTGCACAAAGTGATATATTTTCATATGACATTCGTATCTCGTAATGTAAATCAGAGTCAGTAAGGCAAGATCCCTTTCATATGAAAGAACAAAATATCCCCACTCTTTTTCATTTGTTTGATTTTATTTATGAACAGTTGTCATCTTTTAGACTATCTCCCTTGAGATTTGTCTTTTTCATTGTTTTAGATCAAAGAATGCTAATTTCCAGTTCTGACTGCAGGACTATCAGGTCAACTTGTGCTTTAGACAACTGAAACATAAAAATGGGATGGACTACCCCAAAAGTCCAGTTGCTATTCTTTTATACATTGAGTTTGATAACAAAGCTAGTATTAGGAGACATGTGTCTTGTTAGAATTTTTTGTATTTTGCACAATTCTCCAAATGGATACTACATCTTTCTTTGGATTATTTTTTGCTTATGCATTTATACTAACCTTTAATTCTCTTCTATTTGTCTAGCAATAAAATCACAGTAAATATTACAGAGCGTTACTATCATTTATCACAGCAAGTAATATCAAATAACCTTGAACAATGTAGTTTGGAATCCAAAAGTGTGTGTGGAAATAGAGGATCTGTAGACTGGTTTTATATGAAAGTTGCTGACCAAAAATGCCAAAGAACAATTGGGCCTCAAATTTTATATACTCTGGATGATACTCAAAGTCCTGAAAATCTCCAATATGGTTGGAGGAGAAAGGGAAAAATGTACAATAATGTCTTCAATTCTGACAGAATATGAATGGCACTGGTTGGGTGTAAAGTGGGCAAGAATATAATAGTGCTTTAATGTTTTACGCTGCACATATGTCATTCTCCTTTCCAATAATGAACGATATTTCTTGAAAAAAAATATTCTAGAATATACTCCTCTTTTCAACAATAATTTCTTAGGGGTGTGTTCTCATTCCCTACATATCATTTTATTACTCATGCTAATTTATATCATGACATAATATCCTTCAAGGAGTAAAAATCAATATTTTTATATTGAATCATATTTTTTCATGTGAAATTCTGACAATGTTCTTTAGTGTCATAAAAATAGGAGATAATTGTCTTAGTAGTCTTATTCTGAAATCATATTGAAATGTAATCAGAAACAAAATGGATTTAATTATATTACACATTGATTTATATAAAAATGTGCAGCCTTCTTTGCATAGCTTCCAGAAACTATAAAAGCAATAAATTTCAAGTCTGCATTCTTTTACTAGAATATGTAACTCCTTCATCAAGAATAGAAAAAAATGTTACTGATTGGAAAGTACCCAATAAATTCTGAAATCCTACTGAGAATGTGTGCTCATTGGTCAGTTTGGTGCCTCTCTCCTATCTATGTCTTTATTTTATCCGTTGGTTCTGTGTGGAATTGCAAGGAATTATATGTAAATGTTAATTTCAGAGAGTTTTCATCAAAATCATGGAGGATAATGTGAACTCATTGAAGCTAAAATGTTGACAATGGAAATCTATTTCTACTCAGAGAAACCTTCTTAATTTTAATGTATCATGGAAGTAACTAAATTTTTTAGAGAGAAGAAATATGACTACTTTGTGATGTACTATGACAGCATATATCACAGGTATATTTAGGAACAATTAATTTTGAAATTCCTATGACATGAATTTAGAAAAATCAACCAGCTCATTCTTGTGCCCAGTGGACAATTGCAGCACAGTGCAGACATTCATGGCAAAAGAAATAATAATGCGTATTGTGAGAAGGCACATCTCTTGTTAGGAAGGGTCACTTACAATATGCAATAGCAAAACCTAATAAAGGTTACAGAGAACAAATCAAACAAAAATTTTGAATTATCCTTGTTTTTATCTACTCAACTTCTCTGGTCTAGATTAACAACAATAGGATAGGTAATATATACACCTAAGTGCTTCATGGATAGAAGAGACAATAAACTAGAATTAAAATGGCAATCCTAAAAACCATAAATGGATTGAAAGACAATTTTTAGTTTAAGTGAAAATATAAACATATTCATAGACCCTTAGCAAGTCTGAGAAAAAAGAGAGTTACAGAAGAGAGACACAGAGAGAGAATGCACCCAAATGAGTGAAACCAAAGATGAGATATCTAAATTCATGACAGTCGAGATTCATAAGTAGGTAAGGGAATATTGGGAAAACCCAACTAAATAAAGCCCAGGACAGAAAGGTTTCATAGGTGATTTTTGGAAATAGTTAAAAGTACAACCCTATCTAATAATCCTAAAATCCTTAATCAAACAGACAGGCAACGTTCACAGTGAAATTGCTGTATGAGTCCAGCATACTGACTAAATAAAACCTGCTATGAGCCTACAGATTGGGAGAAGTTATTCAATAGCCATACAACGGACAGGGGTCTCATATCTAAAATATACCTGGAACTCAAAAAATTATATCCCCAAACAACAAATCCTCAAAGAAACAACTGCACAATAAATAAGTGAGCTAAAGACTTAAAGAGAAACTTCTCCGAAGAGGAAAGAAGAATGGCCAACAGACACATGAAGAAATGCTCAACCTCCCTAGCCATAACAGAAACGCAAATCAAAACAACATTGAGATACCACCTCACCCCAGTTAGAATGGCTAAAATCAAGAACTCTAATAACAACAGATGAAGGAGGGGCTGTGGACAGAAGGGAACCTTACTGCATTTTTGGTGGGAGTGTAAACTTGTTCAACCACTTTGGAAAGCAGTATGGAGTTTCCTCAAAAGACTCCATATAGAGCTCCCCTATGACCCAGCAATCCTACTTTTGGGCATTTACCTAAATGTTCACAAACAAGATTACACTAAAGGTACCAGCACGAATATGTTTATTGCAGCATTATTTACTATAGTAAGATCTGGAACAAACCCAGATGCCCCTCAGTAGATGAATGGATCAAGAATATCTGTTATATATACACAATGAAATTCTAAGGCTCCATCAGAAAGAAGAAGATTGCCCCATTAGTTAGGAAATGGAAAGACTTGGAAAAAAATTATATTAAGTGATGTAAGCCAGACCCGATGGTTTTCCTTATTTGCAATATCTAGTATATGTCTGAGTCAAGCAGAAAAGGTCGGATAAGTTGATGTTAGGGAAATGAACCTTAAGATATGTATTCAAGTTTTTTTTTCTTTTTTCATGCGATTGTTTCTAACACATTTATAAGATTATTTCTTTGTTGCTTTGTATGTCCCTCCCCCACGGTATAACCCCTGCTTTCACTGTATTTGGTGTCGGTATAATGTGTGGAGAGGAAGGGAAAAAGCAAATCATTTAAACAAGGATACAGGTAGAACCATTGCAACAATGAGATGTACAAGTCTTTATGTTAAATACGAACTTCACAACTTTGGTGCTGGGGGTGGAGGGAGAGGATTGGATGGGGCGTGGGGGAAGGATGGGAAGGGGTGAGAAGGGGAAATATAGGAGGAGGCTACAATGCTTAATAAGAAAAGTAGTCTTTATCTTGCACGTGTAATTGTAACTCCTCTGTACAGTATTTTCACAATTTAAAAAAAAAAAAAACCTGCTTTGGATTCATCAATGAAAGAACTGGAAACATTTTGCTTGACCATCCGTTTAAACGTCTCAATAGTGTCTGGCTTGCTGATATAAAGAGTTAATAAAATAACTACAAGCTCTCAACAAAGGGGAATCATACCATAGCGTAAAGTTGGTTCAATATATGCAAATCAATCCATGTAATTCAATATATCAAGAGGAAGAAGCCCATCAATTACATAAAATCCATGCCTCCTCATTACGTCAACTCTGGAGAAAATAGAAACCCACAGAATATTCCTCAATAAAATAAAGATTGCATATGACAATCCTACAGTTATCTTACACTTAATGCTGAAAAAAGAAAACCATTTCCACTACCATTAGGGAGCAGAAAATGAATCCCTTCTCTGTATTTATCTACAATATAGAATTGGAATTGCTAGCTGAATTAATATGGTAAGGCAAACCAAAATGAGAGACAAATAGGGAAAGAAGGAAGGAATCTCTGCTTCTTGGCAAAGAACTTGATCCTGTATTGAAAGTAGTCTTATAGGCTAGAATACTAATTTCCTGTGCTGTTCTAACTTTTGGCAAAGTAACAATGTTTACAACGAACTCAAAGAAATCAACAGCATTCCTTTATTCCAAAAATGAGAACAATGATGCTTTATCCACCAAAACAATTTCTTTCCTGATACCCTCCAAAAGAAAATAACTAGGACTTCACAGAAGAAGTGATGGAACTCTACCTGGAACATATTAATCATCTGAAAATAGAAAGTAAAACATACTTTCATTTAATTTAATGCAGCACACGCTGCATTATTGCAAGTACTGACATCGAGAAATTTGGAAACGTGCCCATGTAAATTCAAGTAGTACTGATCAATATCCCTAAAACATTCTTTGCTGAAAGACAAAAAAGTCACTTGGAAATATAGAAGAAAAAGAAAGCAGCCCATAGAAGAAAAGCATAACAAGAATGTCATTAGTGCACTCCAAACTCTGTTATTAAGCACACAGAAACAATCCAACACACATACAGACACACACACACACACACACACACACACACACACACACACACACACACACAGTAAGGTAGATTATCAATTAGTTACTTAGTACTCGCACTTACATAAGCCAAGCATCCTAGAGACATATGGAATTTTGATAAAGGTGCTAAAATCATCAGATTATGGAGACTCTCTTCAATATGGTGCACATAAAAATAGCTATACTTGTATGATTAATTGAAAGGAGATCATTATATTTGAACTTGAGCCAGAACCAAGTTCATGTGGATTAAAGACCTCAAAGTAGGTGTAAGTTTCATGAAATATCATAGTGTGGTATAGGCGATGCCCTATCATCTTGGATTCTAAGGGGAAAACTTACTAAATAAAAATCCAGTCACAATGAATCAAAGGAGGGCTGAATATATAGGATTGCATTCAATGAGAGAACATTTGATTTGCAATACTCAGGGATAGGAACATAAATAGCAGAACAAAACCCAGTTTGGGAGATCATCTAATAAAGATCTAACAATACAACATGCAAATTTATTAACAAAATTAAATCACCACAAAATCAAACAACCACCTCATTTATATGAGGGCTAATGTACACAAGGGATTTCTCTGGGTATGAAATAAGAATGACCAATACATGCATGGAGAAATAGTCAATATTTCTGGTCATAATAGTGATGAAAATAATTCTCGTGCACATCAAATGGTTTATTTTTATCAGCAGCATGGATTTCTATACAGAAAAACAGAAGAAATATGAGCTTGTTTTAAGGCTTTAAGACACATGGCTATAATGAGCCATCTTCTCTAGTCTCTTTGGATAATATTCTTTGAATTTTGGTAATATGTTTTTGGTAATATATTTGTTCAACACAAAATTCCTATGCAATTTCTGGAATAAAATGGCTGACAAATATTCGATGATAACAGTTCATGCTTTTTGAATGCACCCTTATGTTATTTGACCTATTTGATGAGTCTTCTTTTGAATTTTATATTTTTAATATTAAAATTCACTTTTAAGTGTTTAATTAATTTGAAGTTTTTAAGTAATATTAACTTGCTCATGTAGCAGATGAATCATGTCTTAACTAAAAGATTGCTAATAAATAATAAAGGGGCTTCCTTGCATTAACATCCGTTTTCTCTGCAAATTGGAAACAATTTGCATGTAGAAAAGGAATGCAAATGAAAACTGCACTGAGATTCCTACTTAATCCCTTTAAAATAGGACACATTTTGACAAGAAATCGTATCAGAAGCTGGCATATATGTGACCAAATGGGAACATCACTATTCTGTATTAGGAATATCGACAAGTTTCAACTACTTTTGAAAACACTCTCGAGTTCGTATATATTAAAAAGAGAGCTCCTCTATTATCCAATAATCCCATTCCTTTGCATTGACTCAAAAGATCACATTGTAAAACACAATAAACAAAAAAACCCGAATTTTTGCCTGTCATTGGACCTGAACTTTGGCCCTGTGAAATGTCTCTCAGTTCTTCAGCTCAAAGCTAGCGCTCTACCACTTGAACCACAGCACCGTTTTTTCAGCTTTTTCGGAGTCTGTGGAGCTTCATGCATACTTGGAAAACACTCACTACCCTGTTACATTTACAGTCCCAAATGTCAATTCTTAAGCTCAACATATAAAGAATTATACCAAATGATCAATTATGCGGTTCACAGATTTTAGTATAGTTTCACTACCTAGTTTCTGATTGAAACATGTTATAGACACAGGTGTTCATATGAGCACATGTGCGTGTGCAGATACATACACACATTGCCCTACTAAAAACTCACTCTAAACCCACTTTGCAGTGTGTTACTAACACAAATGGCTCCAGGAAGGAATCCCACCTTGTAGAGTATTTTTTCACTCCTTAACATCCTATTGTACCTTGAATATTTTACAGTAAACTTATTCAAATCTAAAACACCAGTGTTCATGGAGGAATATTGAAAAAAAAACAAAACATGATACACCTTGATTCCATTTGAGTTGTAAAATTTCGACCTAATAAAATTGGGCGTATGCTCAAAGCAATACAACCTTACTCTTTTCCAAATCCAATGTAGACTAACGCTGATTGTAAAACTGTCCCATTGAAGGAATTTTGATTTAGATTGTGGCCGGATTTCAGATGTGTCATGGTGTAATTGGACAGTGTAAACAACCATTAGAAAAAATACTTCAGTCTCTCATCATTTTGTTAGTTTTTTCACCAAAGGACATGTTTGAAAATCACAATACAACAGTCACTGTGCATATTTCTCTATGGAACATATAGATCCATATGAAATTCCAATGAGGTATAAAGTATCCTAATTATTTATTTCACACTATAAGATGGATGTATACACAAAATGAAGCATCCTTATCACGGACAAACCTATACAGTGAACGGAATGGAGTTTACCCTATAGCAAATCACATACGTTTTGATGATTTTGTTAGTAATTCCTAACATGCATGCAAAGCTGAAATGGATGATTTTGACAAAGAAATATCTGTAGGTGTTTGTGCCTATAAGAACTATTTAAGAATAATTATATATATATATATGTATATATACACTTACACATATCATAATATATATTCATTATAAATTGAATACAGTTAGTAGTGAAAAGGAAAAAAAAAACAATTTCTCTGATTGCATTCATTCTCTGATTGCATTCAGCATATACTTATTTAAATTGTATTTGAGGCAATTAGAAACACGTTAAAATCAGGGGTAATGTTTTCAAATGGTTGCCTTTCCAGAAAGGAATTCAATTATGTCCTATTTAAAAGTTTTTTTCTAAAATAATGTCAAATATATTTCTGTAGTTGGAAATAAATAACCAGAATATTTATGGGTAGATCTAAAGGTATGAAATTTATAAATGACACTGATAAATATCCTCAAAGATTTATGTGCTCTGCTCAACTTATTGATCCATGAAAGGTTGATAATTGCCAAACGAGGAAATGAAGGGTAATCCTCAGAAATTATCTTCCTCCACATTGTCCAGGGTATTTCTTCCATTGTTTCTATTCCACTTAGAATCCTTTTCTCACATTACAAAATTGAAAATAGTATATTCTTTTAAGGTGATAATATTCATGTGAACATTTTCTCATGCAATGCATTTCTTTTATCATTTACATTTGAAGGCATTGAAATTTGTTAAAATTAAATGAACACTATTGCATAAATTGATTTTAGTAGGATAAAAGTATAGACTGCAGAAAACCAACAAATATTTCCAAGTTTACTTGGGTATTCACATTGTGTATTAAGCATGAGTTGATTGAGTAGATTTTAAAAGCATATAGTTTGAAATGTAGGACTATACCCATACTCCCTCTTCATAATAGAAATTGTTCAAACAAGAATGAGAAGGATATTTGGTCTACCATTCTATTTAATATCATCTGGTGGTAGTGATTAGTTTTTCTTCAAGTAGTTTCATAATTCAATTCAAAATGGTGCTTATAGGTAGGAAGGAAGAATTTTATTGTGAATAGTATGGTTGTTAGACATTGCATATACTTTATTTTATTTTCAGACAGTAAATCAATCCCAAATGAAAACTGCATTTTGGGTTCCTGTTGTTGGGACAGTATTTGATTGTGTCCCCACTTTTGAGGGCTAAGTTATACCCAACCATAATTCCTATGTGAGATACAGGTACACATTTTAAGTGTTACATGAGATCTGAGTTCCTGATCTTCACTGCATATTTCATTTTGAACAATATATAATCAGCTATTTAAAAGAAAGGAAACAGCAAGCTATAAATAATTTCAAATTTTTGCGACGCATCAAGAACAAGAAAATAACGTCCTCTTTTAGATACGTTTTGTGCACTTCAGTTTGTACTGCCAGACATAGGACACAAAGCATTTAAAGAACTGCACTTGTAAGGATAAATTTGAGCAAAGTATTTGAAGGTGAACATGACAGAAAAAGAAGTCATCTGAGGTGAAGTGAGGTTTATGCATGATGGAAAGGAAAACTAAAGGAGCTCTTTAATCTAAACTCAGTCATCCTAAGAGAAAGGACATTGTCATAGTATCAAGTACAATTGACTACTTGAGCAATGAAACAGTACATCATGCATTGAAAAGGTCCAAAGGGCCTATCTTGTTGTAGGCCTTGTGCTTCAAATGAAGCCTCCTATACCTTTTTAATTATATTTTTCCATAGAACATAGTATATGCTTATTTGTTTGATTCCATGGAACTCATTGGTGAATACTGAGAGGACAAACAGCCATATTGATAGACATGTCAACATGATTCTATGCAACTAATTTACTCATATAGATGAAAAACTGAACACTTTATATTTTGGTAACAAGTTTGTAAAACATTTCTGTATTAAGCATGAAAGTATTAAACAACTGAAAATTACCCCCCAAAATTCTCAATCACCCACTGTGGACCAGTATATGTATGAAGATGCCTTTAACAGTATCATTTCATTTACCCAAATTATACACAGACTTGTAACTTTATTAATAGATGGAAGAATGACTTCTGTTATATGTTTCTTACAAAAGATTTAAAGTTTAAGTGTGGGAGAAGTGAGGGAATATTCAGCATCACTCTCAGAGATTTCAAGTGTAGTTCCACAGGTAGAAAACATCTTAAGTGGGTTCTGGTTTGGAATTACAGTGAAATATAGGAAATAGTATAGGAAACTGAATTTGTGGGACGCCAAACCACTGACTTTAGAGAAACTGATGATAAAGTACGTTATTTATGTACAAGAAAGTGATGAAGAACATAAACGAGTACATGATATAAGATTGAAAATAACTTGAGCCTTTTGGATGTTTATCAAAGTAGAGTACACACCAAGCAGAGTAGGAACCCTCACCCTCTGGAGAGAGAAGAGATAACGTCAAGTAGGTATCTCAATAAGAGTGCTCACTTGCTTCCAGATTGGCATGTTCTAACTTTTCCCTTTTAGATTTCCTGAAAACTGTGTTATTTTTCAATAAAATTGAAAAGTTGGTGGATTTTGTACACTTTTGAACTCACATATAAAAAGATACTACTTATTATATTTGTTTGCTTGTGCTATGCTTCTCTCTTCTTTGATTGGTGCACTAATTACCGGTGCAGTTTTTTAATTTTTTTAATGAGAGTTTGCTTAAGAACAGGATATCAGAAGTTCATGTATTCTAGTATCATACCTCAAACAGGGTGAATATAAGGCAGAAGAAGAACTTTCTTCAAAATATTGTCCTGTACGGATATAAAGAGAACGTATCTATAAACACGTCTGGATATAGACTACAATGTACATATGTATCCATGAGTAAACATATGAAATTTAAAATAAGTGTTACTATCAATAAATTATTTAAATCTTATTGTCAAGGTGTTGTACAGAGTAATTATACTTAGTCACAAAATTATGCTATCTTCACAAATTGCATTTTCTCCTCTCAAGAAAATATGTTTGGAATGATATTTTGTGTACAAACAGACGGAACTGGTTTTGCCCTGACACAGATTTTGGAGAAAAACTCTCATAATTTCTTCAGATGAGAAAACACATGGAAATCACTGACATAGATAAGACTTGTATATTAAAAAATATACATCAGAATATTGGTTGAAAAATTCTTTTGAAATTTTCAAGGCCATTCATTATGGAATAGATAGTTAATGTAGGATTTGTATAAGAAATTTAACATTGCTGCAGTTTTGTTATGTATTTATTAGGCTCTAAAATTATACCAATTTATGAAAAGGAAAATTATATTCACAGGCAAAACAGTAAAAACAGGAGTATGATTTTTTTTTCTCGGAAGGGAAACAAATGTAGATGTTGATGTGATGTTGGAAATTTCCATACTCCAACCTTCCCATGTCTATCTGGAAAGTAAATCCAATGAAGTGAAATCCAATGAAGACATAAACATAAACAATATATTTATAAATGTAAGATGTAACTACAACAATGAGAAATGGTTTGAACACATGATTTATTCACTGAATGACTCCTGAAAAGAAATAAGAGAAAACAATATTATTTTTCTTTCTGTGGAAAAACCCGAATATATTTTTTCTGTATTCTGCATATAAATAAAATACGTCACCAGTATTTCAAGAGATATGCAAAAAGTAACAAAAGCACATCGTTAGTTATTTCCAAAGAATTTCATGCTTGCTTCCACTTCCATTTCCATTCAAAATTGATCACTGTATACAAACCTTCCCACACATTATGCTTGGACATTTTCTTAATGCATCAAAGTTCATTGAACATTTGAAATATGACCCTACTCAAACTATTGCTTTAACAATTATGGTACAGTTCTGCAAATCTTAAGCTACTGTTACCCAGTCAGTCTTAGCTATGTATGGGCACAGGTCCTGAAATATGTCTCATAAAATGATAATGGTTATACCATGCATCCAGGAAAGTAAGTTGAAATAAGTCACACAACTGTACAGAAAAGAAAATCTATAGTGGATTTAGTATATAACGTTATTGCAATCAACTTAAATCAACAGGATAATTTGATCTCCATTTCAAATTTTGTGAAAGGGTGTATAAAAACAAAGCACAAAGAGTAATTATTTCATGATATATATCACACCAACATATGTATCATATCACAACAAATTGGAGAGAGACTCGACAAATGGGACTACCTTAAAATAAAAGGCTTCTGCACAGCTAAATCTATCGCAACCAAACTAAAAAGACAACCAAGTAATTGGGAAACATATTTACTAGCAATATATCAGGCAAGGGGTTAACATCCTGTATATACAGGGAACTCAAGAAACTAATCCCTCCCAAACCTAACAAACCAATTACTAAATGGGCAAGGGAACTAAAGAGGGACTTCTCAAATGAAGAAATAAAAATGGCAAAGAAACACATGAGGAAGTGTTCACCCTGGTGGTGAAGGAAATGCAAATAAAGACAACCCTGAGATACCACCTTACCCCAATCAGAATGTCCCACATCCACAAATCAGCCAACGACAAATGCTGGAGGGGATGTGGAGAAAGAGGAACCCTATTACACTGCTGGTGGGAATGTACACTTATACAACCACTGTGGAAAGCTGTCTGGAGGGTCTTTAGAAAGCTAAAGATTGATCTCCCTTACGACCCAGTCATACCACTTCTAGGCATCTACCCTGAACAACAGGAACCAATATACAAGGACACGTGCACCTCCATGTTTATTGCAGCACTGTTCACAATAGCTAGGATATGGAAACAACCCAGATGTCCCACCACAGATGAATGGATCCAAAAATTGTGGTATCTATACACAATGGAATATTATGCAGCCATTAGAAATGACAAAATAATGGCATTTGCAGGGAAATGGATGGAGCTAGAAGGAATTATGTTGAGCAAGGTAAACCAAGAGCAAAGAGACAAACGGTACATTGTCTCCCTGATAAGTGGATGCTAAATCCAAAATGTTAGGTGATACGACAAAACTAACAGGACTTAAGAAACAAAGAACTCCCACTACTAAATATCCCCATACTGCTGATCACATGTATGGTGTATAACATGTGTACCCCCTTATATGTTATAGACTGTGATAGACAATTTGCTCCAGGAAAATTAGAATGAACTTGTGACTTTAAATGAGCATCATTTTTCCACAAATTTGTGAAATTCGGGAAATTATGTAATCACTTAATCACAATAAAAAAAAAAAGAAAAGAACCTCAGGGAAGGTAGGGAGGGAATGGACTGTAGGAGGAAAACAATGGAGGGGGTAACAATGCTCAATAGGAAGTGTATTCATTACCTTATTAATGTAACTGTAACCCTCTGTATAGTATCTTTACAATAAAAAATGAAATTAAAAAAAAGAAAGGAAATTCAAATGTTCATGACATTCAAGAAAAATGAGCGCACAAATTACCAGCTCCTCTGGGACAGAGCAAAGGCAGTACTCAGAGGCAAATTTATACCTGTGAGCTCCTACACCAACAAATTGGAGAGATCTGAAACCAACAATTTAATGAGACATCAGAACCTCCTTGAGAAAGAGCAGCAAGATAAACTCCCATCCAGTAGATGGAAATAAATAATTAAAACTAAACAGAATTAAATGAACTAGAATAAAAAAGTTATGGGAAGAATGAACAAAACAAAGGGTTGGTTCTTCAAAAAAATTAACAAAATTGACAGACCCTTAGCAAATCTTATCAGAAAAAGAAGACAACACACCCAAATAAATAAACTCAGAGATGAGAATGGAAACTTCACCAGAAACAACCAAGATTCAGGACATAATAAGGGAATCCTTCTCTAAACTTTACGTTAATAAGTTTGAGAACTTGGCAGAAATGGACCTTTCCTAGCAAATATTGACATGACAAAACTAAACCAAGATGAGTTAAGCCATCTTAACAGGACTAAATCAAGCATTGAAATAGAAACAGCCATAAGAAACCTCCCATCTAAGAAAGGCCCAGGACCAGGTGGTTTTACAACACAATTCTACACGGCCTTCAAAGCAGAGCTCACACCAATACTACTCCAAATCTTCAATGAAGTTGAAAGAGAATGTTCACTACTGAACACATTCTATGAAGCCATCATAACTCTCATCCCAAAACCAGGTAGGGACTCACAAAAGAAAGAGAACTATAGACCCATTTTTTGATGAACATTGATGCAAAATTTCTCAACAAAATTTTGGGCATCGACTTCAACAATCCACCCAAAAATCATTCACCACGATCAAACAGGATTCATTTCAGGGATGCAAAGCTGGTTCAATATACACAAATCAATTAATATTATTCATCACATCAACAGGAGCAAGGATAAGAACCACGTGGTTATCTCAATAGATGCAGAAAAGCATTTGTCAATATCCAATATCCCTTTATGATAAAGGGCTGGGAAAAATGAGGAATCCATGGAACATTCCTCAATTCAATAAAGGCTGTATATGACAAACCTACAGCCAGCATTATACTTAATGGTGAAAAACGAAAGCCATTTCCTCTTAACTCAGGAACAAGACAAGGATGTCCACTCTCTCCATTTCTCTTCAATCTAGTATTAGAATGCCTAGCTACAGCAATAAGACAAGATGATAACATAAAGGGGATCCAAATAGGGAAAGAGATAAAAATCTCCCTCTTTGCAGATGACATGATCGTGTATTGAAAGAATCCCATAGACTCCACTCCCAAATTACTCAAGCTGATTTAAAACTTTGGCGAGCAGTAGGGTTTAAAATGAACCCTCAAAAATCAATGACTTTTCTGTATGGCAACAGTGAGAAAATTTTGGCTATAATTATGCAAGCAACTCCATTCGTAATAGCCCTAAAAAAACATACCTAGGAATTAACTTAATAAAGAAGTGAAAGATCACTATCTTGAAAACTTTAAAAACTTGAAAAAGGAAATCAAAACAGAAATTAGAAAGTGGCAAAAACTCCCATGCTCCTGGATTGGAAAGATCAACATTGTGAAAAAGGCAATACTTCCCAAGGCTATCTACAAATTCAACATAAACCTATCAAAATTCCGACCTCATTTTTCAAGGAAATAGAAGAGGCAATCCAAAAATTCATATGATACAATAAAAGACCCCGAATAGCTAAAACGACCCTCAACAGAAAGAACAGTGTTGGAGGAATATCAATACCAAATTTCGAACTCTACTATAAAGCCATAATAATCAAAACAGCTTGGTACTGGCACAAGAACAGACCTCAGGACCAATGGAATAGAATTGAAAACCCAGAAATGAACCTATAAATCTACAGCCATCTAATCTTTGATAAGGGAGCTAAAAATATAGAATGGAAGAAAGACAGCTTCTTCAGTAAATGGTGCTGGCAAAGTTGTTTAACTCCTTGTAGAAAACTATATCTAGATCCTTATATATCACCCTGCACCAGAATCAACTCCAAATGGATCAAAGACCTCAGAGTCAAAGCAGACACTCTGAGAACATTACAGGATGGAATAAGAGAAATCCTTGGCCTCGTTGGCACAGGCGGAAATTTTCTTAATAGAGACCCAGAAACACAACAAATCAAAGAAAGGTTGGACAAATGGGATTGCAGGAAGTTACAGAGCTTCTGCATGGCAAAGGACGTAGCTAGCAAGATCAATAGAAAGCCTACGGATTGGGAAAAGATCTTCACTAGGCATACAGTGGACAAGGGTCACATATCTAAAATATACTTGGAATTCAAAAAATTAAATCCCCCAACAAAATCCTCAAAGAAACAACTGCCCAATAAATAAGTGGGCTAAAGACTTAAAGAGAAACTTCTCTGAAGAAGAAAGAAGGATGGCCAATAGACACATGAAGAAATGCTCAACCTCCCTAGCCACAAAAGTAATGCAAATCAAAACAACATTGAGATACCACCTCACTCCAGTTAGAATGGCTAAAACAAATAACTCTATAAACAACAGTTGCTGGAGGGGATGTAGACAGAAGCGAACCTTACTTCATTTTTGGTGGGAGTGTAAACTTGTTCAAGCACTTTAGAAATTAGTATGGAGGTTCCTGCTCCCCTATGACCCATCAATCCCACTTATGGGCATTTACCCAAATGTTTACAAACAAGAACACACTGCGCTGGGAAGGTGGCTCAGTGGTAGAGCGCTTGCCTCGCATGCTGGAGGCCCTAGGTTCGATTCCTCAGCACCACATAAGCAAAAAAAAAAAAAAAAGTCGGAAGTTGCGCTCTGGTTCAGTGGTAGAATGCTAGCCTTGAGCTGAAGAGCTGAGAGACAGCGCCCAGGCCCAAAGTTCAGGCCCCAGGACCGGACACCGCCCCACCCAGAAAAAAAAAAAAAGAACACACTAAAGCTACCAGCATGACTAGGATTATTGCAGCACTATTTACTATAACTAAAATATGGAACCAAACCAGATTCCCCTAAGTAGATGCATGGATCAAGAAAATGTGGTATATATATATACACAATGGAATTCTATGCCTGCATCAGAAAGATTGACATTACCACATTTGTTAGGAAATGGAAAGACTTGGAAAAAATTACATTAAGTGAAGTAAGCCAGACCCAAAGAAACATATGTCCCATGCTTTCCCTTATTTACAATATCTAGTATATGTCTGAGTCAAGCAGAAAAGGTCAGATAAGTTGATGTCAGGGAAATGAACCCTAATTTATGTATTCAAATGTTTTTTTTTTCTTTCATGCGATTTTTTCTAACGCATTTATTAGATTATTTCCTTGTGCTTTGTATTCCCTTCCCCACAGTGTCACTCCTGCTTTCACTGTATTTGATGTTGGTATAATTTGTGGAGGGGAAGGAAAAAAACAAATCGTTTAAATACTATGGCTTTATAGTAGAGTTTGAAATTTGGTATTGATATTGCTCAAGCATTCTTCTTTCTGATAAGGCTCATTTTTGCTATTTGGGGTCTTTTATTGTTCCATATGAATTGCCTCCCCTATTTCATTGAAGAATGAAGTTGGAATATTTATCAGTATCAAATTGAGTATGTAGATAGCCTTGGGAATTACTGCCTTTTTCACAATGTTGTTCCTTCCTATCTCCTAGCATAGGAGGTTCTCCAATTCCTAAATTCTGCATTTTCAGGAATTTAAAATTTTCATCTTAGAGGTTTTTCATTTTTTTAATTAACTCTTAGTTATTTTAATTTTTGTGTGGCTATTAGAAAAGGACTTGCTTTCCTGAATTTAGGTGCACTCCTCATTGTAGTCATAGAGAAATTTTGAATTTTGAGTGTTAATTTTACACCCTTCTTTTACCAAATTTTAAATCAGCTGAAGAATTTGGTAGTGGAGTCCAGAGATTCTTTAAAAACAAGATCATGTCATCTGCAAAGAGGGAGAGTTTTACTTTGTTTTTCCCCAATTAGGATCCCATTAATGTTGTCATATTACAGTAGCTAGGCCTTCTAATACAAACTGAAGAGAAATGGAGAGACATGCTTTTTTTGGTCCTGAGTTTAGAGGAAGTGGCTTCAAATTTTCGCCATTATTTATAATGCTGGTTATAGGTTTGTCTTATACAGCCTTTATTATTTTGAAGAATGTTCCATGGATTCCTAATTTTTCCAAAACCTTCATCTTACTGGGGTGTTGGATCTTGTCAAATGCCTTTTCTGCATCTCTTGAGATAATTATGTAGTTCTTATCCTTGCTCTGGTTAATGTGATGGATTATATTGTTTGATTTTAGTTTATTGAACCAGGTTTGCATTCCTGGAATGATTTCTATTTGATCGTGTTGTATGATTTTTTTGATGAATTGTTGAAGTCGATTGGCCAAAATTTTGTTGAGAAGTTGTGCATCAACATTCATCACAGAAATGGGTCTCTAGTTCTCTTCTTTGATGAGTTTCTGCCTGGTTTTTGGATGAGGGTTATGATGGCTTCATAGAAAGAGTTTGGTAGTGAACTTTCTCTCTCAATTTCATTGGAGATTTGGAGAAATATTGGTGTGAATTCTGCTTTGATAACCATTCAGAATTCTGCTATAAATCCATCCAATCCTGCAGTTTTCATAGGTGGCAGGTCTCTTACTCTTGTTTTTATTTTGATGATTGACATCAGTGTGTTCAGTTTTTTTTTTTTTCTTTTACTTCATCTTTGTTGAATTTCAGCAGGTCGATACTTGCTAGGATATATGTATTTCTTCTCAGATTCTCAATAATGCTTGAGTAGGATATACGTATTTCTTCTCAGATTCTCAATAATATTTGAGAAGTAATCCCTTATATATTGGTTTTTTCCTCCTGTGTTGGTGTTTCCGTTCTCATCTCTATGTTTGTTTACTTGGTTGTGTTCTCTTCTTTTACTGATAAGATTTGATAAGGATCTTTCAATTTGTTAATTTTTTCGAAAAATCAACCCTTTCTTTTGTTGAATCTTTCTATAGTTTTTAGATTCGAATTCATTCGATAATGATTTAATTTTAATTATTTATTTCTGTCCAATGAATTGGGCTTTATGCTGTTCTTTTTGAAGAAGCTTCAGATGTCTTGCTAATCGTTGGTTATAGATCTCTCCAATATTTTGATGTAGGACCACAGAGCTATAAACTTGTCTCTGAGTGCTGCCTTTGGTGTGTCCCAAAGGAGTTGGTAATTTTTGTGTTTATTTTAGCGGAATATCATAACCATTTCAATTTCCTTGCTAATCTCTTCCATGACCCAATGGTGGTTCAACAGTGAGTGTTTCAGTCTTTGCTGGCTTTTGGTGCTGAGTGCTAATTTTATTTGGACATTTGTTTGTGACATAAAATAGGGTCTGTTTTGGAAAATGTTCCATGTGCTGCTGAGAAGAACGTGTATTCTGATGCTGCTGGGTGAAATATTTGGAACAGGTCTGTTAAATCTAGTTGATCTATGCAGTTCTTTAGATCTGTGGTTTTTCTCGATTTTTTTTTTCCAGGTTGTTGTATCTAGTGGTGATAGTGTATGTTTAAGTCCCCAATAATTAATACTTTTGTATCTATGAGATTTCAGGGACATGTTTGTTACCTGGATCAATGTGTGTGCTCCGTTGTTTGGTCAATAATTAGAATGGTAATGTTCTGCTGAAGGGGAAATCCCTAAATTAGTATATAGTAATCTTCTTTATCTCTTCTCACTATTTTTTTTTTAATTGAAGTCTATCTGATATTAGGATTGGAACTCCCTGCTGTTTATCGGGTCTGTTTGCTTGGTAGATATTATTCCAGCCTTTCACTTTCAGAATTCGTTTGTTTTTATGGGCAAAGTGTGACTCTTGAAAGCACAAAATAGAAGGATTTTGATTTTTAATCCTACTAGACTGTCTAGGTCTCTTAATTGGAGAATTAAGACTATCAATATTGAGGGTAAGAATGAGAGGGTTTTGGTAGTTCCTGCCATGTTATTCACCTTCTTGGGTACTCTGACAACTGAGTTCTTCCTGTGTGTTTTGGATTCGCAGTTTAGGTGCAGTTTGTTGGCTTCTATTGTGCTTTTAAGGTTTTCTATGTATAGGACATTTTTAAGTACCTTTTATATGGCTGGTTTGCTGGATATATATTATTTCTGTTTTTCTTGATATGGAAGGTTTTTATTGGACCTTCCATTATGGGTTCAGCATTTTTTGGTTGATAGTTTTTTTGTCTTTAGTTGGTAGCATACATCATTCCAGGTTCTGCATGCTTTACTTGTTGCTGCTGAGAAATCTGAGGTTGTTCTAATTAGTTTCCCTGTATAGTTGATGCAATTTTTTTCTCCTTCACAACATTAAGCATAATTCCTTTGGTCTGAATTGATCCTGTGTGGATTATAATGTGACAGTGGAATATCTGTTCTAATCTGATCTATTTGGTGTTCTAAAAGCTTCTTTTATCTGAATAGGCCTTTGTTTTTGAATGTTCGGGAAGTTCTCTGCTACGATCCTGTTAGATAAATTACCTAAACAATGAACTTCTCTGTATAGGTCCGCCTCTACAGCCATTATCTTCAGATAAGGCCTTCTGATGGTGTTTCCTAAATATTGAGTAGAATTATCATATTTCTTGGATTATTCTTGGAGAGTCTTCTGTTTCTCTCTGTTTCAATTTATTTAATTGTGAGAATACCGTACAGAGCAGTTACAATTACATGAGCAAAATAACAAGTATATTTCTTATCAAGCATTGTTTCTTCCTCTTTATTTCCTCTTCCCATCCCTTCACAACCTCGTCCCCCTCCACCCACCTGATCCTCCCCAATGCACCAAAGTTGTAAAATTCGTTTTTTGACATAAAGACTTGTACATCTCATTGTTGCAATGGGTCCACCAGTATCCCTAGTTAAAACATTTGCTTTTTCCCTTCCCCTCCACAAATTATACCATCAAATACAGTGAAATCATGGGTTATATTGCGTGGAAAGGACATGCAAAGCAACATAGAAATCATCTTATCAATATGTTAGAAACAACTGCATGAAAGGAAAAAACAAAAAAAATCATTTGAATACTTATCTTGGGGTCATTCCCCTAACATCAATATATCTGAACTTTTCTGCTTGACTCAGACATATACTAGTTATTGCAAATAAGGGAAACCATGGGACCTATTTTTTTTTTTTTTTTTGGCCTGGAGTATTTCAATTAATATTTTTTTCAAGACTTTCCATTTCCTAACAAATAGGGCAGTACCATTCTTTCTGATGGAGGCATATCATTTCATTGTGTATATATACCACATTTTCTTGATCCATTCATCTACTGAGAGACATCTGAGTTGGTTCCATATCTTAGCTATGGTAAATAATGCTGCAATGAACATAGTCGTGCTGGGAGGTTTAGTGTGGCTTTGTTTGTGATCATTTGGGTAAATGCCCAAAAGAGGGACTGCTGGGTTATAGGGGCGCTCTATGTAGAGTCTTTTTGAGGAACATTCACACTAATTTCCAAAGTGGTTGAACAAATGTCTCACCAGCAATGTAGTAAGGTTCGCTTCTGTCCACATGCACTCCTGTATCTGATGCTATTAGAGTTCTTGATTATGGCCATTCTAAGAGGCTGAGGTGGTATCTCAATGTTGTTTCGATTTGCATTTCTTTTATGGCTAGGGACGTTGAACATTTCTTCATGTGTATATTAGCCATCCTACTTTCCTCATCAAAGAAGTTTCTCTTAAGTATTTAGACCACTTATTTATTAGGCAGTTGTTTCTTTGAAGATTAGTCTTTTGGGTATATAATTTTTAAGTTCCAGATATATTTTAGATATGAGACCCTTGTCTGTTGTATGGCTAGTAAAGATCTTCTCCCAAACCGTGGGCTTTCTATTGATCTTGCTAGCTATGTACTTTGCCATTCAGAAGCTCTGCACTTTCATGAAATCCTATTTGTCCAACCTTGCTTTGATTTCTTGTTTTTCAGGGTCTCTATTAAAAAAATTCATCCTGTGCCAAGTAGACCTAAGTTTTCTAATATTGCATCCAGTAATGTTTTCAGAGGGTCTGCTTTGACTCCGCAGTCTTTGATCCATTTGGAGTTGATGCTGGTGCAGGGTGATATATAAGATTTAGCTTTAGGTTTCTAAAAGTAGCTAACCAATTTATTCAGCACCATTTACTGAAAAGGCTGTCTTTCTTCCATTCCTTTTTTTTTTTTTTTTGGCTCCCTAATTGAACAATACATGGCTGTAGGACTTTAGATCCATTTCCGGGTTTTCAATTCAATTGCATTGGTCCTGGAGTCTGTCCTTGTGCCAGTATACCAAGCTGTTTTGATAACTATGGCTTTGTAGTAGAATTTGAAATTTGATATTCCTCCAGCACTGTTCTTTCTGTTAAGGGTCATTTTTGCTTTCGGGGTCTTTTATTGTTCCATATGAAGTTTTGGATTGCCTCTTCTATTTCTATGTATTGCGTTGAATTTGTAGATAGCCTTGGGAAGTTTTGCCAGTTTCACAATGTCGATCTTTCCAATCCAAGAGCATGGGAATTTTTTCCCACTTTCTAAGTTCTGATATGATTTCCTTTTTGAGGTTTTTAAAGTTTTAATTATAGCGGTCCTTCACTTCTTTGGTTAAGTTGATTTATAGGTATTTTATTTTTGTGGGTCTATTACTAATGGGCTGCTTCTCTAATTTCAGCCACACTTTTCTCATTGTTGGAATACAGAAAGCCCTTGATTTTTGAGGGTTAATTTTATATCCTGATACCTTGCCCAAGTTTTGAATCAGCTTGAGTAATTTGGGAGCACAGTCCATGGGATTCTTTAAATACAGGATCATGTCATCTGCAAAGAGGGAGAGTTTTACATCTTTCTTCATTTGGATCCCCTTTATGTTTGCATCTTGTCTTATTGCTGTAGCTAGGCATTCTAATACTAGATGGAAAAGCAGTGGAGAAAGTGGGCATCCTTGTTCTGTTCTGAATTTAAAGGCAATTCCCGTTCTTAGTGTAAAGGAAATGGCTTAATGTTTTCACCATTCAGTATAATGCTGGCTATAGGTTTGTCATATGCAGTCTTTATTGTATTGAGCAAGGATCCATGGATTCCTTGGAAAGGGGTGTTGGAACTTGTCAAATGCCTTTTCAGCATCTATTGAGATAACCATGTGGTTCTTATCCTTGCTCCTGTTGATGTGATGAATTATATTAATTGCTTTGTGTATATTGAACCAGGTTTGCATTCCTGGAATGAATCCTGTTTGATCGTGCTGTATGATTTTTTGGATGAATTGTTGAAGGTTATTGGCCAAAATTTTGTTGAGAAATTTTGCATCAATGTTTATCAAAGAAATGGGTCTATAGCTCTCTTTCTTTGATGAGTTCCTGCATGATTTTGGGTTATTATGGCTTCATAGAATGAGTTTGGTAGTGAAGTTTCTCTTTCAATTTCATTGAAGTGTTGAAAGAGTAGTGGCGTGAATTCTGCTTTGAATGCCTTGTAGAATTCCGCTGTAAAACCATTTAGTCCTGGGAGGTCTCTTAATGCTGTTTCTATTTCAGTGCTTGATATGGGCCTTTTAGGGCGGTTTAACTCATATTGGTTTAGTTTTTGCATGTCGATATTTGTTATGAGTAGGTCCATTTCTGACAAGTTCTCAAACTTATTAGCATAAAGGTTTGGGAATTATTCCCTTATAATGTTCAGAATCTTGGTTGTTTCTGTGGTGATGTTTCCATTCTTAACTCTGAGTTTATTTAATCGTGTGTGTTCTCTTCTTTTTTCTGATAAGATTTGCTAAGGGTCTGTTTATGGATTCCATGGATATATCCACTGACCTTTGTCTATTCTCATACCTTCTCAAGCAATGCCTGTATTACCCATTGACTAGATTCCTCACGCTCATTAAATTCCTTTATTATTCTTTGACCATTTGCAGCCTGCTCACAAAATTCCTGTATTAATGTTTGAATAACTACCTCACACTCACGATTCTTGTGTATTAATTTTTTGTTATGCTCATTATAGTCGAAAATTTCCTGCATTAACTTTGGTTAGCTTTGTATGGTTACCTGTCATTCATCAGGAATACCAGTAGTGTTTGTAGAGCTTTAGGGAAACTATCCTCTGGATTATTTTATTAACTGTTCTCACACATGATTATCATGAGTGGGATTTGACATACCTGGTTTTACCAATTTTCTTGAGTTTCTCCGACTTGTCCTGTCCATTTGGTATGAATGTAACAACAATTTCTTGCTAAATAGCAATGTTGAAGCCAGCATCAACCAGAGACCAATAGTTGAGCAGATTGATTGTTGCAATCAAAATGGCTGCAGATACAATCTATTTCAACAGATACAACCTAATTCAACATCAAACAATTAATTGGCTAAGAACAAACAAGAGCAATTCAGCACAGCAGATATTAATAGGATTAGGGAGAATTGTGGGGGAAAATAGGATTAGAGGAATGTGGAGCGGTAAAAGGAAGGAGTGAAGTTAACAAGCTTTAATTTCATAGAAGAAATGGATATAACAGAATGAAAGGAGGAGAGAGCCAAAAAATAAACTTTAAAAAGAGAAATTTAAATTTAAAAATTAAACATATAATAATTATGTATGTATAAAAATTATAATGTTAGAAATAGAGGATGGAATGAGAGGACAGAGATTAAAAAACTGAAATATAAAGAATAGAATTTTTTAATGGAATAATTAAAAAATTTAATATATGAAGAAATTCTAATTCTATTGGAGGAGTTATGCCTAAGATGTTGCAAATTCTGTAATCAATTTCTGAATTAATTATGGACACAATGAAAGATAAATTCTAAAAATTAATGACAGGTATAAAACTAGAGATGTGCAGAACAGCAATTATGTCCATAAATAAAAAAGGAGGAAAATGTTCAAAGAGATTTTTAAAAATCCAAAAGCATATACACAGACACCTAAAGTAAAATTGTGAAAGAAAAAAATATAAAACACTTTTTAAAAAAAACTAAAACAATTAGGTGGAAAAAAAGTGTTCTTTTGATTTTTTTGCAGGTGGTGGGAAGTAGAGTTTGTATCTCTGCTTTTTCCTTAACCAATGTCTTGGTGGAGTCTCTGGTTTGCTTCTGGTGTTTGGATTTCCTGTGGCTTGATTGGCTTCCTAACTAAGTTGGTTTGAGCAGGTAGACAGCTCTGCCTTACTAAGGACTTTGTGATACTCATCCCAGGCTAGTTCAATGGAAGAGAGATGTTTTGAGTATCACAAAAGCGGTTGATGGCTGTTTCCTCTAACTTGGAGTAACTGTGATGAGGCTAGGTTGTGGGTAGGGTTGAGGCCTCTAAGCATTCTGTAGCTTTTCCTGAGGGGCAAGTTCTAGAGGCACTCAAAGCCCCAGCCTGGAGCCATTCTTAGCAATGGTGTGTACTGATTTTAATTTGTTTTTCTTTTAGCCCTCCTTCTGCTGAGTCTGTGGCCCTAGGCTGCAGTGGGCAGAGATAGCCTCTACCTCTGTTTATCCAGTGAAGAAAGTCATTCCTCTGGGGGTGAAGCTTTTTCTGCCTGGGAAGGGCAATTTTGCCCTGAGAAAAGCAATTCAGGATCCTGTGACCTGTTGAATGACCCCTATTATTTTCTTCCAAGGCCTGAGTCAGACCAGGCCTTTATCACTATCAAAGATGAAGTCCTGCATTGGTTGGGGAGGGTTACCTTCCCATAGCTGCTCCTTGACAAGGAGTGAGGATGTCTTTGGGTTACTTATGCCAGTCACTTGTTTCCGCCCCATCCGTGGTCTTCGATTATCAGAATGAAATTTTCTGCTCCTTGTCATTTCTTGCTGGCAGTGAGTAGAATCTGCTTCCACACCAAGTCTCTTGCCTCTGTCCGGGTCTCTCTCTGTTGATACGGTGGCCACAGCACTGCTGCTGCTGCTGCTGCTGTACCAAAGATACACAGAAGTGCTCAGATCTGTCTCTATAACCAAGTTGCCTGAATTTTCACTCTTTGGCCAAACTCTCTACACTGTGTTGGTCCACTACTCTATTTATTTTTGAGACGATTCTGCTTGCTATTGGGGAAGATACCTAGAACCCACAATATCATATTTTATAGGCTTCTTTTTTGTTGCTGGAATGACAGGCACAAGTCATCGATTCCAGTTTCCCTTGGGCAAGATAGTGTTTCATGGACGTTTCTATATGGGCTGCCATTGTACTTTGATTCTTCCAATCTATGGCATCCAAGAAATTTGGATTATAGGTGCCAGTCAGTGGTATTAAATTATAATTTGGGGGTAAAAAGGTCTTCATTTCATAGGCCACGTTCATCTTGAACTTTTGAAGTAGCCCAGATTTCCCTGAACTCAATATTCTCCTGTCTATTTCTCAAGTGCCGGGAATATAGGCACCGCTATCCTTGTCATTTTAAGATTTCTTGTTGTTGGGGCTGGGAAGGTGGCTCAGTTTTAGAACACTTGCCTTGCATGCTCAAGGCCCTGGGTTCGATTCCTCAGCCCCACATAAGCAAAAAGAAAAAAGCCAGAAGTGGCGCTATGGCTCAAGTGGTAGAGTGCTAGCCTTGAGCTGAAGAGCTGAGGGACAGCGCCCAGACCCAGAGTTCAGGCCCCACGACCGGAAAAAATAATTAAAAAAAAAAGATTTCTTGTTGTTGTTGTTGTGTTAACTTCACATAACATATATGTGAGCCATAGCAACTGGACCATGCTCTTTTTGCTTTTTTTCCTTCTTTTCTTCCTTCCAACCTTTATTGTTTCCTTCCTTCCTTCCTTACTTCCTTGTTTTCTTCCTTCCATCCCTTTGATATACTCCACTCTTGTTTTGAACATGCAAGCCTACTGTTTCAGCTAATGACAAGTTAACCCACCACACACACACAAAACACCCGAAATCCAATGTGCAAACAGAGGTGCTGAGAAGTATGATTAAAATGTACAAATCCCTATTCCAATTATATATATATATATATATATATATACACATATATATATATATATACATGCATATATATATATATGTAAGTATGGGTATTACATATGTATATGTATATATATTTATGTATCCTCTTTTTATGTATGTTATAAAAATACTGTACACAGGGGTTACAGTTCCATGAATAAATCAATGAGTACATTTCCTATTAAACATCGTTAGCTCCTACTTTTTTCCCTCTACCATCCTTCCCTTCCACAACCCCCATCTCCCAAAGTTGTAAAGTTCCTTTTCAACATCGTTTATTGTACATTTCATTGGTGCAATGGTTCAACCTGAATTCTTATTTAAGCATTTTGTTATGCCCTTTTTCCCCAAATTAGAAAATGTGTACAAAAGATTCCGGGCACGAGAATCAAATACAATGAAAACCAGGGTATACTATAGGAAAGTATATACAAAAGAAACAAAAAAAAATCACATACTACATTTGGGAAAGAGCAAAACCATTTCTGTTCTAGTACCATATTTTAAGGCAAGTATCATCTATAACTCCGTAGTTGCACATATTGTTTGATACAATCAAAATATGTACTGATACAATCTATTTCAATAGGTGCAATGTAGTTCAACGGGTACAATCTAGTTCAATAACAAACAAGTATGAATCAAAGGTCTAAGAAAGTCAAAGGAGACAGCAGACCATAAATTTATAGTGTTAGGGAGAATTGTGAGAAAATAAGATTAGAGGAATGTGAGGGGAGAAAAGGAGTGAGGGATTCAGTAAAGAAAATTATGTAAGTACAGAAAGAGAAAAGGAAACATGACAAAATACAAATTCTAACAATTATCTGTGTAAAAAAGTTAAAAAAGGCTTTGTGAATTGTGTTATTGATACCTTATTAAGTGTCCACACAAGAAGGATAATACCTAATAATCAAAGATGGGTATATATATATATATATATATATATATATATATATATATATGTCCTAATAATCAAAGATGACTATATATATATGGGTGAATAGAAAAGACATTAAGTCATGCAAAAATAAAACAAAAAAATCAAAAGGAAAAAGATTAAAATAATTTTTTCAGGAGTCCTGTCATGGGGCCTGAACTCTGGGCCTAGGTGCTGTCCCTCAGATCTTCAGCTAAAGACTAGCGCTCTCCCACTTGAGCCACGGCACCACTTCCAGCGGTTTTTTGCTTGTGTGGTGCTGAGGAATCAAACCCAGGGCCTCAAGCATGCAAGGCAAGTGCTCTACCACTGAGCCACCTTCCCAGCCCCATTAAAAGTAATTCTTAAAATACCACACAACTTCAATAAAAATGAGGAAAATAAAAGAATTGAAAAAAAATTTTGATTTTGTGCAAAACAGTTCTTTAATTTTTTGGGGAGGGGGGTGGGTGCATCTTGTGTCTCCTCTGTGTCCAGAACTATTGTCTTGGTGGAGTCTCTCGTATCCTTGTGGTGCTTAGTTTTCCTGTGGTTCGAAATGTTTCTCAAATCACTTTGAGGAAACAGAAAAAAACTCTGTCTTACTTGCCTCCTTACAGGCTAGTCCTGTGGAAGGAAATCAGTTTGAGTGTCACAAAAGAGGGAGCTGGCTGTTTCCTCTGGATTAGAATTGGTGTGAGATACTCGGTTATAGGTAGGTTTGAGACCTTTCAGCAGTTAGTAGCTTTTCCTGAAGGTCTACCTCCTGAGACATTCCCACAACTCAGACTGTATTCGTTCTCATGATTTGTTTTTACTGAGTTTCTATTGTATTTTTTAACCCATTCTGCCACTGGGTCTGCTGCCTATGATTCAGTGGAGAATAGTAGCCTGTGGATTTAGTTACCCAGTAAAGAAAGTCATTCCTCCTTTGGCTAGGCTGTCTCTGTCTGGAAAGAGAAACTTTCTTCTGAGTGGGGCTGAGCCCTGCAGCTCAAATCACTTTGAGGTGTGAAATGGCTTCTATTAATTTTTTTTCAGTTTAAATGCTTTTCCCTTTTGTTTGTGAATCAGTGGAATCCCAGCCTGATGCAGGAGAATGGTGAAAATACGTACTGAATTTTAGTACTGTTGAAATGAAATGTAGTTCATTTAAGTATAGGAAGAAGTCAGATATTGTCCTATATTTTGACTCAATTGAGAAAAGCTAAAGTTGGTGTGGAAGTCTTAATTTCCTGAATATTACATGAGCTGTATTTGCCATATCAAAGAAAGGACGATCACATCCACAATAGAAACATACAAGACCAGATCATGGCTTCTAAGAAGCCTTTTGATGGGCATCATTTCTATCTACTTCACAGAGAGTTCCTGAACTGCTTTGGTGTGTCTGATCCATTTCTTGAGACATCAAGCACGCCATAGGATCCTCTCTTTTTTGCAGTACCTAAGTGTGCATGTTCTTGATATTGCTGAGGTGTTGTAATATTTCCCATTTGTAAATAAATCAAGGCCTAATGCTTCTTTCCCATATTGGTTTACTTAAAATTGTCTCAAACGATGTTTTCTAGTTCTACCCTGAACATTACTGAAATGCTTCAATTCCTCATTAATTCTAATAAGGGAAAATTGACAACCCACATCAGCCTCTTTTTAATATTGTAATTCCAACTACTTTCATTTCTTATATTTTGTTTGTATATGTATTTCAACACAGGAATTTTCAACTAAGTAATAATACACAAATCTAATATCAATATTGAAGTCTCATTAGTCCAAATGATTCCTGAGGATATAACCAAACATCTTTGGCTGGAGAATATTAAATAAAATTCCATGGAATTTTCAAAATAATGAGAGTTATTCAACCAAATATGAGAGAAATGGTATATACTACACAACACCTTTACTATGTCAGCACACACTTTAATCAGGCTTTTCAAATATTTGAATAATAATCTCATATATTTAGTAATACGGAATTGAATTTCATGGGTTCTACGTGAACCTGTCAATACGGTCTTTAGTTAACAATTCTACAATCAAAAGTTAGCTCCAGCATATTTCAAGTAGTTTATTGTAGTGATGGTCAAACATAACATAAATGTATAAGCCTATAACCCTATATATATTTATAAAATATATAATTATATTTACATAATTAGATACATATAGACACATAATTATATACGTAATTATAAACCCACACATTCACCATTATTTCCCTCTATATTCTATATTTCATATTATAAAATAAGAGTAATATTTGTATAAATAATTATATATTTTATATGAAGGAATAAATGTTCTGAAACCTGTTTTCTCTCTTGCTTTTTCTATTTAACATTTATCACTAGTTGCTTTGAAAAATCCTAGATACTTGACAGTCCCGTCTATGGACACAAACACTGTCATTCTGAGGCAAACTCTATACATTTCCGATATCAACATGGTGTCAGAGTGGAGAAAGAGGATATACATGAAAATTTTAGTTAGAAACAGCCTACTTACATTACGTGAATCTGTTTGCATTAGTAAATTTACACTAGTAAGATTTATTTTTGCGATGTGCTAGTATCATTGTTCAGTATGCATCATTTATAACCATGGAATTATCCTAATGCCCACATTTCAGCCTTTTCTTTCCCAAAAATAACATTTTCAAGTTTTTCATAGCTATCACTAAGAAATTACAAATAGTAAAGTAAGGAAGATAATATTAATTAACAATTGATTTAGAAGTTGGAAAGATGACTCAGTGGTAGAGCGCTTGCTTTGTATGCATGAAGCCTTCAATTGGATTACTTAGCACCACATAAGCAGGAAAAGCCAGAAGTTATGCTGTCGCGCAAGTGGTAGAGCAGTACCCTTGAACTGAAGAGCTGAGCAACAGCACCAAGCCAAGGGCTCAGGCTTACAACCAAGAAAATAAAAGATTGATTTATTACATAGACTAGGAAAAGTGTGCTGATGGCTAGGAAGAATGACATCACTTATTGCGCTTGCTTGGACTCTACTAAAAATAGTTATATCTAGGCAGAAGAAGTTACAAAGAATCAGTACTTGATGTCAAGAATAATACAGTGGAAAATCTATTCTTAGAATTCTTTCCCTCAATAATCATATTTATGTAATGGACTGAATTGTAGGTCAAAAAATGTATAGTAAGAAAACGTGGAAATTTTTTTTTCTTTTTTCTTTTTTTTTTAAATTTAATTTAATTTTATTTGTGAACATACTGTACAGAGGAGTTACAGTTACATGGGCAGGATAATGCGTACATTTCTTACCAAGCATTGCAGCCTCCTCCTTTGTTTACCCTTCACATCCCTTCCCAGTCTCCCCCCTCCCCCCCTAATCCCAATCCTTCTCCTTCCCCCCTTCCCTCCCTTCCCCCCCCCCCCCCCGCTCCAACGTTGTAAAGCTCGTTTTGGACATGACAACTTGTACTTCTCATTGTTGCAACAGGTCCACCTGTATCCTTAAACAACTGGTTTTTCCCCATCTCCTCCACAAGTTATACTGACATCAAATATAGTGAAAGCAGGGGTTATACTGTGGGGGAGGGACATACAAAGCAACAAAGAGATAATCTTATAAATGTGTTAGAAACACATGCATGAAAGAAAAAAACATTAAAATACACATCTAAGGGTTCATTTTCCTGACATCACATTATCTGACCTTTTCCGCTTGACTCATACATATACTAGATATTACAAATAAGGGAAACCATGGGAGAAAACGTGGAAATTTTTCCTCCAGTTTCATTCTGGCAGTGAGCATTTGCCTTGTCATATGCAGAAGTGTGGCTGAGTGACCTCAGGATAAAAGAAGTAAGGATTATTGGCTACTTCACAATAATGGTGCCCCCATCCCCAGAGAGGACTCTACATATCAATAGCTGCTCCTCTGAAAAACCTACAGGTGGGATGTCACCCACCATGGGGAAAAAAGTGATTGTTAATTTGTTTGTTGAATCCAATTGAGTGTAAGAGACAGTCTCGTCATCTTTTTGTTCTTCAACCTTTTTATATACAGATTTTCTATTTGGCTCTTGGATATGACTGGGGCCTTTCTCTCCTAATGTTTTTGTTTGTTTGTTTTTTTGTTTTTGCTTTCTACCACTGATATCCCAAGGAGTAGTTCCTAAAATTCTCTCCAAGTTAGACAATTGTTCAAAGGATGAAAGAATCAAAATACTTTACTTCCCCAAACTATCCATTCTAGTGTACATGTAATTTATTTTATTCCCATCGTTTTATGTGTATCAAAGCAATCATAGTGTTTAAGGTCTTCTGTCTCTGCTTCATGGCCATTAGCCACTGTTCTATTAAAACGTACTACCTATTGAACCATAGGTGTGCTTTTGGGTATATATGTTCTCTATGAATCAGTCCCCTGCGTGAGTCTTCCTACTGATCTTATACTCTTGGTAACAATCACGTCATATTTATAAGAATGACAAATCCTCTAGAAGAGTTTATATTTCCAATAGGTGTTTGATATTGTAAAAGGATATTTTGAACTGGTTAAATCAGACACCCATAATAGAAAAGCTTTTCCAAATTTGCTCAATAATTTTCATTACAAATCATCCCCTATTACTTGTTCATGAGGAAGAACAAAATGCCTATAAGTTATGTAATTTGTTGAACTCAAAGCTATACATTTCTATTGTTTTTGATAAGTTATTCTAGATAGAAAAATCAATGTATTTCAATTCATGGGTGTCTGGCTACAAAAATTTGTAGAGATAAATATTTTCTACCTGGCTGCTTTTCATTTCATTAAAGAAATGAAACCATTAAGATATCTGATTTTGAAATATTTAATCATCTTTTTTTGAGTGTGTTTCTCCCAACAAGAATGTTGATATTTACCTGGTCTCACAATGGAAGACCATACACATGTTACATATTTGTTTTGAGAAATTATTTTTAACTCTTCTAGTTTAACTTATGTGATATTGACAAGAGCACACAGAACAAGGTAGACAGGATTTCTCTTGATTGAATCTGAGATTTTAGACATGATAATAATATAGATTTTTGCTGTTGTTGTTGGAAAGGTGGTGGGTTTTGGTCTTTGGTCCTGAACTCTGGGATTAGGTAGTGTCCCTCAACTCTTCAGCTCATAGTGCTCTACCACTTGAGACACAGTGCCATTTCCAGCTCCTTTTGTCTATGGGGTGCTGAGGAATTGAATGAAGAGCCTCATAAAAGTTGGTTAATCAGTCTAGTACTGAGCTACCTTCCCAACCCCTGGGTTTAGATATGCTATTTTGACATGTAATCATGCAAGTAAATCATGGACACTTTCTAGATTGAAATGTCAGAAAGCAGGTAAATCTGGGACCTTCAATGGATGTTACACCTGAGAAGATAACAGAGGCTATGTGTTACAATGGAAACAAAATAAAAATTATTAACTAGACGGAACATTTTTTATAATACAAAAAATACGAACCATCTACTGGGAACTAGAAGTATTTCAGAAGTAACTTCCATAGTAATGCTCTCATATTTTATGTCTTCATTCTCCCAATATGGATTCCTCTGGTAATGTATTGGTCATAAAGAAGAACAGCATAGATTTGTGTATTGCTTCTTGCAGAGGTAATTTCACACCTGGGTTGAAATACACAAAAGTAAATTTTCATTGGAAAATGTTGGTTCTACAAAACTTCTGTTGTTCATGGATGAATTTTTGTATGTTTCTAAAGTAAATTTTTTGAAATGTATGCAAATTTTGTGAGAGAGTGTGTGGGCAGAAATCCCATTGGCAGTTTTTGTATTACTTCTGAAATCTCAGCAGCATGTAATGAAAACTATGACAGTGACACTCCAAATTGTGTATTTCTAGAGCAGTATTTCTAGTACTCTATTCCAAGCAGAGGATAGACAAAATGTTTTGTGTGGCCAATTATGTCAAACTGTGTGTGTCATATTTCCAATATATTAAAGGTAGTTTCCTGTTACTATTGCTTAATGGACAAAATGTAAATTAATTCTATGATTAAACATTAACTTAATATATTAAGACATCTACTGCATTATCTTATGACTTGGAATTCACCTTGAATCTTTGAACTTTCATGCCGTGCTAATAAACTGATAACGGAGAGACTCAATGTGTCCCTGTTTTAAATTTAGGGTATTGATTACAAAGCTGATCTTCATTTTGATGAGAAACTTCAGAATATTTGATTGATAGAATTGTGGGTAGAAAATTAAGTTTCTCCTAATTTAATCACATAAGTTTTAGCAATATAAGAGAGATTCTTCTGCTTTTTTTATTTTTTAAAAAAGATACCTATGATGACCCAACATTTTGAATGATTTCAAATATCCTTTTCAGCATACTTGGTATACATTCATCAATTCCATATAAGTAATCAATATTTGCGGAAACAGAGTTCAGAATTTTGAATATGTATGTTTATAAATTTTGATAAAAAAAAAACCTTTCATAGTGCCTAGCTCTCTTTCTTCAGGCAAGAAATCATATCTGTGCAATTTTTTTTTTACCCCAGGCAGGGCTTAAGAGACCTTGCAACCAGTATGTCCACTATCAAATTAAAAGAGTCAGAAGATGTGCTTTGACCAAATTCTTAGAGGGTTAGACCACAGCAAAAGGATGCAATAGAACTGAACACAAACCATTTTCAGGCTCTTCAGTAGGTCAATCATTTTGCCTTTTTTTTTAATTGATGTATAATGTTATAGTACTATAATCTAGCACCTCAACCAAGTATGTGTTTCTCCCTTTGTTAGAATCTTTAGAACATCCTAGCCCCAGTTTATTTTGAGGCACAATCAAATCCTATGGCAACAACAGGCAAAGAAAATGCTGTTTACATATGACAAACTGTTTTCTTTCCAAATTAATGGTAGAGAAATAGGATAAATGAACAACGAAATTCTGATCTACATATCCATAAATTTTGCTCACTGCAAATGAAGATTTGGATTGCTCTTGGACCTGCTGACCCTGTGACTGGTGGCAAAAATCAAATATAGTTTCACTAGGAAAAATGGGAAATTCACTCTTCCATCTTATGAGAAATTAGTCATTCATAGTTTATAATTAGTCTAATTCATAAAATTATAGGAAGGAGTAAAACTCATACTGCTTTCAAATTGTATGGGTCAATGCAACATTTGATCAACAATATGTGTTTATTCTTGTGGTTGAGGAGTTGCTCACCCTCATGCAGAAGAAAACGAATACGACATTGTAAATAATTTTAGCGTGTAGAAACCACACTTGAGCCAGGCCTGGTGGTCATGATTGTAATTCTACTATCTCAGGCATTTGACAGATGCGGATCTCCTTACAGATTCATGAACTGAAGGATTTTTCTGAGATTCATTTCTAGAATGAATCCTTCAAAATCCAATACTATACAGAAAAAATTTCCTTGAGGAAAATCATAGTTACCTTGGAGAACTCCAGTGTAGATGACAGTACCAAACAAATAAGCACAAAGAAACCATCAAAACACTAAGGAAAGAGAAAAACAGCCTAATGTAGGTGGCTTAAAAACTTGTAATCTTCCCAACTTAGGAGGCTTCCATATGAGGATCAGGTTTCAAGTCAGCCCAGCCCTAGTCTCCATGAGGCTCTGATCACCTATTATCAACCTCAAAACTGGCACTGGCAGTGTTGCTTAAGTGGTAAAGGATTATCCTATAGCTGAAGAGCTCAAGGATTGCACCCAAGCTCAGAGTTCAAAGCCAATGACTAACAACAACTGGAAAAATAGACACAAAAGTAATTCAATATTCAACAACTATGCCCCATACTGATTCTTACATTTACTTTGGAAAAACTGACTGAATTATTTTTCTCCATATAACAGCCATTTAGATTTTATTCACTCCCTGTGAGGAACATCTTGCATTTTCTCTTTGAAATCTACAAAGTAATGTGTGAAGGACCAGTGATATTTGCCTAACTTCAAGAGTTGTTAGGTCACTTAATGTGACTCTGTAGTAATAATAATCTTTTTCCCTTTTGTAATATATCTTATTTATGGAATCGTAAGTATTTTGGCTACTAAGAAGAGTATGGTACTAGAGAAGCTGTGAATTGATTAGTCTGTGACAACTTAGGAGACCATGCAATTATTTCCAGATGTGTCTCGTAATATGCTAAGCTTTACTAAACGGTATCTTTGTCATGATACATATATGAGCAGATTTGTGCGTGGTATCATATATTTCTGTTACCTATCCATTTGTAGATGCAATAATTTGTGTGTGTGTTTGTGCGCGCACGTTTGAACAAACTGCAACTGTGTTATAATTTTTTCATACTCCATTTCAACTCTAATAAATTGCATCAGGGAACATTATTGTGTTCTTGTAATTTATAACTGAGGTGATTTTTTGCCTCCTTAAATTCTAGATTTTATTCAGTTTTGATAAATTTTAATCACAAGTTGTCCAAGATTTTATTTCTTATATATCTACCTTGGCCATGAGGAATGAAATCAGGATTATGCCATTGATATTAAGGTATCTTAGGATTGGATCAATCCCAGACATGTATTCCCAATGTTGGTGTGCCTCTTGAGTAGAATTCTCGAAGAGATACATATGTGACAAAGTAATCTTAACAAAGAAATGCTAACCTAAATTAATGGCAATCTTCTCAATGTTCATATCAATGTTCATATTTACAGGTGACACTGCCTATGTCTCTTGTCCTTAATTATATTTCCTGACGACTGAAAATATTGACTAGATATCACTTCACTTGGTACCTCACTATGGCATTAGTTTTGTCCACATATAAGAAAGGATAAGCAGTTTGTTTTATTTAGTATATGTTCAATGTGGGCCAATGCATCTATCTGTTAATTGTACCTCTACATTCATGTTTTTGTCATGCATTACATTATGCATCTATTCTTCAAGAATATACCTCACACGAGAAAATATTTGTGCTTTGTTGATATGCATCCTTTCACATTAAGAAGGAGATAAATATTATCATAATATTTTAAATTCTTTAGAATGACATTATATAGGAAATGCACTATAATTTACTTTCTTATATAAAGAAGTGAGGAAAAATTCCTATTTTCCTTTATGTATAATACTCCATGAATGTTGTATAAGATATTAAGGTTTGAGGAATTGGGACATAAATATTAAAGTAATAGACTGACTAGTGTAATATTTCAAATGTTCAACGAACTTGGAATGTGATGAGAGAGGGTGCAAGCATAATATCTATGAAGGTGTGTACAAAACAAGTTTAAATAGAGGAGGAAGTGGACGCAGGGCAGCTTGCAATAGCTATTGATAATTTTTGCTTCTCCCTTGGCCAATGAGTGTAGTTTGTTTTGGGTCACAGGCAGAATACCAGAAATATGTGACCAGATCGTTTTTTAAATTTTTATTTAGAGAATATGGTACAAAGGAGTTACAATTACATGGGCAAGATGATGAGTTCATTTCTTATCAAGCATTGTTGATCAGATATTATCCACAAAAAATTCATTTGCCGGAATCATTCAGGAAACAGAACATGAGTTCAAAGCATTTGTCATTTTTTTACATATATCTCACATCAATAAATATATTGTAAAACTCACTCAACCAAATGAATGCATTTTAATTTCTACTGCTAAATTACCTGATCATATTTTATTAAGTTATAGATATTTTTCCTTGAATATAGAAATAAACTCATGCTTTTATATCTTTGTAATTCACCATGTCAATTTTTATGCGCACATGGTGAGTTCAGAGTAAGTAAATGTAAATCAGCTTATTCAAATATACATATACTTCCCTATGAGAACAAACTTCACTTCATATTTCCCTGTAGTTGCTTTCCCGTGAATATTTTACTTTTCATTTTTTCTTATATTTGTAGAGCCTAAAAAATGGATATACAAAAGTGCAATGAATTTGATCTATATTAAAATTTTTACATCAAATTACCTATTCTATAGAAATGGGCCTTAAATCTTTGATCGTATTTTCAGTCAAAAATATAAACTATTTCGTAGTATGCAAGATTCTCTTCCATCTCAATGATTTCCATGTTTAATCTAACTTCCAAAGGACTGTGATTTTTTTCCTATGCCCCTGGTGAGGAAAAACCTAGTTTTATTATGTAGACACAAATTATCATCCAAAATATAGTCTTTGGAAAGCATGGATTTTGTGAAGTAACCATACTTTTCTGCCGAGATCTGACACTTCAGAAAATCACAGTTTCCGTTCTGGTGACCTGATATTGACTTCTATTGTCATTATTTTCATGTGGATCCTATGCTTAAATGTCTTTTGGTTCTACTTCATGGCTACTGGACACTGATATACTGAAATTTACTACCTATTGAACAACAGTCCCAATCTCAAATTTTGAGTCTTATGTTTCACAAAGATTCATTTGATTTGTGGTACATATATTGTCTAAGAAGCAGTTATTAGAATGATTTGTCCTACTGATCTTATAATCCTATTAGAGACAAAAACAATATAGAAGAATGGCAAATCCTCCTTCGGGTGAGTGTAAATTTTTAATAGGTGTTTGATATTTGTAAAAGGTTATATGGAAATAGGTAATTAAGACATCCATAATTTAGAAACTTTTTGCAAATTAGTTCAAAAATTGTCACGGCATATTTTCCTCTAGTTTGTCTATGATGAAGAAAAAAATGACTGAAAATAATGGAATTTGTTGAGTTCAAAGTTACACATTTGTATAGCTTGCTATAACTGACCCTAATCTATGAAGTAGACAGAGAAATCAATGTATGTCAGGTCATGTGTGTCTAGCTACAATATTTAGAGATGAATATGTTCTTCCTGTCTACTGTTCATTTAATTAAAGAAATCACAACATTTAAGATAGCTCATTTTGATGTATTTAGTCAGGATTCTTCTCTAAGTATTTTTCTTCCCACAGGACTGCTGACATTTACCTACGTATCATAATAGAAGAAGGTACACATGTTTTTAGAAATTATTTACCTGGTTGAGTTCACCTTATTTTCTTCATTGATTGAATCACAGATGGTATCAACACAGGAGTAAACAAAATACGGTAGATAGTATTTCTTCTGGTGGACTTTGAAATTTTAGACATGTTTATCATTATAACTTTGAGTTTTTATATGACAGATTGAGATGTAAGAAAGAATGTAAATTATGGCCCTTTATTGAGTTGTAAAAATGCAGGTAAATCATGAGCCCCCAATGGATGTACACTCTCAGAGGATAATACAGGTAACAATGCCAATTGATTCAAACAATAATTATTTAACTAGAATGAATGATTTCATAATAGAAATGAGAACAACTATCTGAAGGGAAGTGAGAGTACATCAGATGGTAATTTCCACAGTAATACTATATGTTCTATTTGGAATGTTCCTTCACCTAAGAGCGATTCCTAAGGTATTGTATAGTTTTTAAAGTGAAAAACAATGATGATTTGTACTTTTCCCAATATATTGCTTTTTCCTCCAATGTATTTTTTTCATTTTTCAGAAGAATCTGTGGATCCTGAGAGGTTTTTGCGGTGTCGCTATGATACAAATCATTAAATCAGGTTGTGCAAGTTCCCATACTATCTCGTAAAAGCTAATGTTTCAGTTTAAAATGGCCATTGGACACTGTTCTACTGAAATTTACTACCTATTGAATAAAACTCCCAATCTCAAATTTTGATTCTCGTATCTTACAATGATTCCTTTGCTTTGTAATACATATCTTTAATAAGAATCAGTTATCTTCTCTAAGAAGCAGTGTAAAATATTGGTTCCTCTACAGTCTTCAGTTCATGTATAAATTAAGGTTTCTTTTTAAATTTTAATTGTAAATGTATGTGAATGACTTGAGAGAGTGTGTGGGAACACATGTCATGTAGAGACTTTTGCATATCTTCTGAAATATCAGCAAAATGTAATGGAAACCATGACAGTGGAAGTTCAACTTGTGTATTTGCAGAGCAGAGACTATGGAAGATGGTTTGTTTTGGACAATTATTTTAAACTGTGTTCACCAGATTTCACAAAGTCTAGAGGTGGTTTCCTTTTACTCAACATTGCCTAATAACTCAAATGTAATTTACGATATTCTTAAAGGTTAAATTCTTAAGTGTTAAAACATCCACTCTAATATCTTATGACCTGAATTCAGCTTGCCTTTTGTCTTCTATCTTTAACTCCCCCTTTGCTGAATCCATCCTTCTCTCCTTCCCTGCTTTTCTTTTCCTTTCCACCATTCTTTCTCCCCAACCTCCTTGCTCCCATCCTTCCTTCATTCTCTCCCATTTCAACCTTCCACCCTCTTTCCATGCCCTCCATCCTTTCTTTCTTCATCTTCCTTTTCCCCTTCTCTCCTCCTTTTCTCCCCTCCCTATCCTTCTTTTACTTCCTTTCTTCTTGATTGAGTTTTTCATCCCCTCTAACTGAGGCTCCATTCCCTCTTGATGAAAGGAGAGACTACCCAGCCATGCCTGACCCTTGCATAGAAGTGACCCTACAAGAATCAACTTGCCCTGCCCCCATCGGCCTCCTATATGCACTCAGCTTTTCCAAGTGAGGAACCGTGATGCCCCATGCAAGTAGAAAATCCTTAGGAAAACTGTTCCAAATATACACAGCAACAACAATTATTTTGAGGCTTTTCCACAATGAGAATGGGAGGACATTTACCTAGAGGACAGAGGGGGAAGAGGAGAATGAGGAGGACAAAAAAGAAGCAATGAAAAAAGGAGATTCTCCCACTTCACAAAGAGCACGTTGCCTGAATCCATTGTCTTTCTTGAGAACGAACGAACAGGAAAACCACACCAGCAACAGAACAAAACATGTGGGGTTGTGGGAGAGCTGATTGATCTTCCCACACCTGGGTAGGCCAGCCTCTATACATGAGGAACGGAGTTTGTGAAGTGTACTAGGACAAGGTTTGGGGTCGATTTAAATCCCCCAACCCAAACCCAGAGCAAAAAGAAGCTGGCATTGTTGCAAAGCTGGGCCTGGTTCTAGAAACTTCTCTCTGCCCTGTGTGTGTGCACACGCGTGCACCTCTATGCCTGTGTGTGGTTTATCCATTGGCCCTCCCTCTTTTATTTTTTTTGTGCATGCTGGACTCTGTATCGAGTCATCTACTTAGTCCCTACGAGCTGGTAAGCCTGATAATCCCTCTTACTGCCTTTCATTAGAAAGCATACAAGTGTAGACAGCCTCCTCCCACACATTACATACTCCCTGTCTTCTAGCCTAGCCCCTCCACTTTCAGATAAAGTGAAATGCTAACGTATAAAGGGGAAACAAACCACCAACAAACAAAATGCAAGAAACATGAATGGAATTTCTTCTCTTGCAGGAAAAGTAGATTTGTGATTCAAAATCCAAAATAAAAATCTTCTACCACCGTGGAACAAACACAGAAAAACAGTCGTGTCTGGAGTGGTTGAACATGAGTCCTAAGCACAGAGAAGCTCAGGAACATTGTCCAGTTTCCAAATTCAAGGCCTGGTACTCGAATTCAAGATCCCAAACTGAGTTCAAGTTCCTATTTCGAGGCCCAGATTGTGAATTCAATTCTCAGGGCTCACAATCAGAGCCCAATCCATGATATCAAGACCAAGACAGGAGTTCAAGTCCCTTTCACCATGTTTAAGGGAATTAGTTCAAGAACACAGCTTGGAGTTAAAGGCTCAGGCTATGAGTTCAATCCCTGGGCCTGAATCCAAGAAAAATACCACAGTTCAAGTCCCAGGCCACGAGTTCAATCCCAAAACTTGATGTGTCAGGTCATGGCCTAGGTTGTGAATTTAAGTCCCACACCTCATTTTAATGCATGGATGTGAGATAAATGCCTAGGGTCAGAGCTCAAGTCCTAAGAGCTAGTTCTAGGAACTGGCTATGAATTCTATTTCCAGACCCTGTAATCAAGTGCAGGTCCTGAGTTAAAAGCCCAGGTTGATAGTTTAAGACTCTGGCCCAGAGTTTTATGCCCAGGATATGTGCTCAATTCCCAGTTGGAGAGTTCAAGTCCCAGCCTTGAGTAAAAGACCTAGGCCATTATTTCTAATCCCAGCCCCAATTTTAAGTCCCAGGCAATGATGCAAGTTCAAATTTTCATTCTGGGGTGGGGCAGGGAAAACAAAATCAGGAAAAGACATGGACTTGGATGCTAGGAAATGGATATAAATAAGATTAGGAAGAAAAGGGGAAGTATAAAAAGCAAGAAAAGGAAAGGAAGGAAAAAAGAAGAAAGGAAAGAAGGGAGGAAGGAAGGAAGGAAGGAAGGAAGGAAGGAAGGAAGGAAGGAAGGAAGGAAGGAAGGAAGGAAGGAAGGAAGGAAGGAAGGAAGGAACTAAAGAGTAAGGGAAGGAAGAAATTTAGGAAGTGAGGGAAAGTTGGAGCAAAGCAGAGCAGGAGGTTGAGGGAAGGAGGGAAGGGAAAAAGAAAATGAGGAAGGAAAGGAGGGAAAGGCAAAGATAGAAAGAAGTAAGGAATAAAAGAGGCAAGGAGGAGGAGGGAGAAGAGGAAGAGGAACAGAAAAAGGAGAAGGAAGAAAGGGGGGAAGAAGAAAAGTGTGCTGGGGGAAGAACAGGAGGAGAGGGATTTCATGTACTAGTGTTGAATCAATTTCAAAATGTTATTCATGTTCAATGTTTACTTCAAATATTTTTGTGAATACTTGATGTCATGCAATTGGTAAAATAGTGCTGTCTAAATATGCACTCCAACATAAGAACCTGCCTCAAACCACCATCTCTGCTGCTCATCTGATTTCACATATCTATCCTAAACTATGCCCTAACTAGATTGTTCAAAATTTCTTTCACAAGGTAGATTTTCAGAAAACACGCTAGAAGAATCAGTCTAGTTAGCAACAGGAATGTTTTCAATGTATAATTTATTCATGTGTAATACTGTGTGGAAACAAAACTATTTCCTGAAAGAAATACAAGAAATACAAGCATAACATAGGTTTGTATGAACAATGAAAGACTTTATGTGAAATACAAGTGTTCATTAGTGATTAAACACATGCGTACAATTCCTAATATTCATATGACTTTGGGTAGCTTCTGTTTGTTACACATCAGTAATTTCACAATGCACAGCTAAATTATTTATCCAAATTGTACACAAGAAGATTGTAATTTTTCTTTGACTCAATTAAGAAAAGATTGAAGAAAAGAATTTTTCTAAAATCTCATGAACTTTTTTTTTTGTCGGCCGTGGGGCTTGATCTATGGGCCTGGACACTGTCCCTCAGCTCTTCAGCTCAAGGGGAGTGCTCTACCACTTGAGCTACAACGCCACTTCTGGTTTTCTGGTGGTTTATTGGAGATAGGAGTCTCATGGTCTTTCCTGCCTGGGCTGGCTTTGAACCGCGATCCTCAGATCTCAGCCTCCTGAGTAGCTAGGATTACAAGCGTGAGCCACAAGCGCCAGGCCTCATGAATCATTTTTGAAAACAAGAATTGCACTGAAGTGTAGGAAAATGATATTGGATATTCACTTTTTTCCCATTGCACACTTTAAGATATAGAAATATGCAGCCATCTATGACTCCCTTTCATCTTCATAGTGCATGCATTTTGCTTTATTTTGTTAATATTCCATAATCAATTTCCATCTTCATGCTTTTATTACTAAGGTAGAGGACATCTCCATGTATTTGCCCTGATGATTATCATCTCAAAATATGCATAACTAACTGTAGTTGAAATGAGAAATTGAATTGTTAATACAGATTGTTAGTTTTGAATTCATGCCAGTTATTACAGTATTGATTTCAGTATCTCATAATTGAATCAACCTATCAAACAATGTTTGTGTCCCTTTCGTCAACTGGTTTTGAAGAAATACTCAGATATTCAATTTTAATCACCCCAAATCAACAAGAGATGATTGATATTAAAATAATGATACTATGTCGAAACCTATAATTTTGCATTTTTCAATCAAATTATATGATGGGTTTAATTAAACAGGTAATAATTTTATCTCAATGAGCTTAAGCAGTATCTATTGAATGTTTTTCTCAAAAAAACTTTAATCACTTCTTAGTGTGACTCTTTTTTTTTTCTTTTTTTATTTATTTTATCTTTGTGAACATACTGTACAGAGGTGTTACAATTACATGGGCAGGATAATGCGTACATTTCTTATCAAGCATTGCAGCCTCCTCCTTTGTTTACCCTTCACATCCCTTCCCAGCCTCCCACCGACCCTCCCACCCAATCCTCCCCCCACCCCTCCCACCCCCCCGCACCAACGTTATAAAGCTCGTTTTTGATATGACAACTTGTACTTCTCATTATTGCAACAGGTCCACCCGTATCCTTAAACTACTTGTTTTTCCCCATCTCCTACACAAGTTATACTGACATCAAATATAGTGAAAGCAGGGGTTATACTGTGGGGGAGGGACATACAAAGCAACAAATAAATAATCATATAAATGCGTTGGAAACAACTGCATGAAAGAAAAAACATTAAAATACATATCTAAGGATTCATTTTCCTAACATCACATTGTCTGGCCTTTTCTGCTTGACTCATACATATACTAGATATTGCAAATAAAGGAAACCATGGGACCTATGTTTACTTGGGCCTGGCTTAATTCACTTAATATAATTTTTTCCAAGTTATTCCATTTCCTAACAAATGGGGCAATATCATTCTTTCTGATGGAGGCATAGAATTCCATTGTGTATATATACCACATCTTCTTGATCCATTCATCTACTGAGGGGCAGCTGGGTTGGTTCCATATCTTAGATATGGAAAATAATGCTGCAATAAACATAGTAGAGCTGGTAGCTTTAGTATGGTCTTGTTTGTAAACATTTGAGTAAATGCCCAAAAGTGGGATTGCTGGGTCATAGGGGAGAGCTATGTGAAGTGTTTGGAGGAACCTCCATACTGCTTTCCAAAGTGGTTGAACAAGTTTACATTCCCACCAACAATGAAGTAAGGTTTCCTTCTGTGCACACCCCTCCAGCATCTGTTGTTGTTAGAGTTCTTGATTTTTGCCATTCTAACTGGAGTGAGGTGGTATTTCAATGTTGTTTTGATTTGCATTTCTTTTATGGCTAGGGATGTTGAGTATTTCTTCATGTGTCTATTGGCCATCCTTCTTTCTTCTTCAGAGAAGTTTCTCTTTAAGTCTTTAGCCCACTTATTTAGTGGGAAGTTGTTTCTTTGAGGATTCGTTGTTGGGGGATTTAATTTTTTGAGTTCCAAGAATATTTTAGATATGAGACCCTTGTCTGTTGTATGGCTAGTGAAGATCTTCTCCCAATCCGTTGGCTTTCTATTGATCTTGCTAGCTATGTCCTTTGCCATGCAGAAGCTCTACAACTTCATGCAATCCCATTTGTCCAACCTTTCTTTGATTTGTTGTGTTTCTGGGTCTCTATTCAGAAAATTTCAGCCTGAGCCAAGGAGACCTACAGTTTCTTCTATTCCATCCTGTAATGTTTTCAGAGTGTCTGCTTTGACTTCAAGGTCTTTGATCCATTTGGAGTTGATTCTGGTGCAGGGTGATATATAAGGATCGAGCTTTAGCTTTCTACAAGTACTTAACCAATTTTGCCAGCACCATTTACTGAAGAGGCTGTCTTTCTTCCATTCTATTGTTTTAGATCCCTTATAAAATATTAGATGGCTATAGGTCTGTAGGTTCATTTCTGGGTTTTCAATTCTATTCCATTGGTCCTGAGGTCTGTTCTTATGCCAATACCAAGCTGTTTTGATTACTATGGCTTAATAGTAGAGTTTGAAATTTGGTATTGATATTCCTCCAGCAGTGTTCTTTCCATTGAGGAGCGTTTTTGCTATTCGTGTCTTTTATTGTTCCATATGAATTTTTGGATTGCCTCTTCTATTTCCTTGAAGAAGGAGGTTGGAATTTTGATAGGTATCGCGTTGAATTTGTAGACAGCCTTGGGAAATATTGCCATCTTCACGATGTTAATCTTTCCAATCCAGGAGCATGGGAGGTTTTCCCATTTTCTAAGTTCTGTTTTGATTTCCTTTTTCAAGATTTTAAAATTTTCATCATAGAGGTTCCTCACTCCTTTGGTTAAGTTAATTCCTAGGTATTTTATTTTTTGTGGGGCTATTACAAATGGAGTTGCTTTCCTAATTTCAGCCACACTTTTCTCATTGTTGGCATACAGAAAAGTCATTGATTTTGCGAGGTTAATTGTATACCCTACTATTTGCCAAAGTTTTGAATCAGCTAGAGTAATTTGGAGTGGAGTCTATGGGATTCTGTAAATACAAGATAATGTCATCTGCAAAGGGGGAGAGTTTTATTTCTTCTTTCCCTATTTCGATTCCCTTTATGTCCACATCTTGTCTTATTGCTGTAGTTAGGCATTCTAATACTACATTGAATAGAAGTGGAGAGAGTCGTCATCCTTGTCTTGTTCCAGAGTTAAGAGGAAATGGCTTTAATTTTTCACAATTAAGTATAATAATGGGAAATATTACAATACCTCAGCAATATAAAGAACATGCACACTTAGGTACTGAAAAAAAGAGAGGATTCTATGGCATGCTTGATGTATCAAGAAATGGATCAGACACACCAAAGCAGTTCAGGAACTCTCTGTGAAGTAGATAGAAATGATGCCCATCAAAAGGCTTCTTAGATGCCATGATCTGGTTTTGTATGTTTCTATTGTGGATGTGATCGTCCTTTCTTTGATATGGCAAATACAGCTCATGTAATATTCAGGAAATTAAGACTTCCACACCAACTTTTGCTTTTCTCAATTGAGTCAAAATATAGGACAATATCTGACTTCTTCCTATACTTAAATGAACTACATTTCATTTCAACAGTACTAAAATTCAGTACGTATTTTCAGCATTCTCCTGCATCAGGCTGGGATTCCATTGATTCACCAACAAAAGGGAAAAGCATTTAAACTGAAAGAAATTAATATGCACCTAATGTTTATTGATATCTAGAATGACTTAAATTCGTGAAAAAATTGTCAAATATATTTTTGATTGTAAACTGAGGACAAAAATGAAATTAGAGTTCCAGAGGTAGATTGTGGAAGTTCAAGTTGGAGCTAAACAAGCTCTTGCATAAAAACCATTCTTAGAGTTGTAATGAAAAGACCAATGTTAGAAATTCACACAAAGTGTTGCATTTTAGTATAGAGACTTTGGCCAGAAAGGACAAATCAGGTTGCTGAAATTTCAGCTATTGCCGGTGTTTGTGAAAGGGGTGGCAGCTGCTAACCTGGCCACCATACCAACAGAGAGAGCCCGGAACGAAGGGAACAGAAGTTCTGGAAGTGGATTCCATTCAGCAACAGAAAGAACCAACAAATAGAGGAAATCTTCAGCCTACTGACCACAGACAGTAGCAGACTGAGAACATTCAGGATATCAAGGGAAAGATGTGTTTGCGCCCAAGACACCCTCACTCCTTTTCACCAACAGTAGTGGGACAGTAGCTCCTTACCCACTAGTGGAAAAGAGCTCCAACTTTGATCCTGACAAAAGCATGGAAAGAGCAACTTGCCCTTAAAAACTCACCCTTGAAAGAAGACAATAGAAGCCATTTCACACCTCAAAGTGATTTGAGCTGCAGGGCTCAGCCCCACTCAGAAGAAAGTTTCTCTTTCCAGACAGAGACAGCCTAGCCAAAGGAGGAATGACTTTCTTTACTGGGTAACTAAATCCACAGGCTACTATTCTCCACTGAATCATAGGCAGCAGACCCAGTGGCAGAAGGGGTTAAAAAATACAATAGAAACTCAGTAAAAACAAATCATGAGAACGAATACAGTCTGAGTTGTGGGAATGTCTCAGGAGGTAGACCTTCAGGAAAAGCTACTAACTGCTGAAAGGTCTCAAACCTACCTATAACCGAGTATCTCACACCAATTCTAATCCAGAGGAAACAGCCAGCTCCCTCTTTTGTGACACTCAAACTGATTTCCTTCCACAGGACTAGCCTGTAAGGAGGCAAGTAAGACAGAGTTTTTTTCTGTTTCCTCAAAGTGATTTGAGAAACATTTCGAACCACAGGAAAACTAAGCACCACAAGGATACGAGAGACTCCACCAAGACAATAGTTCTGGACACAGAGGAGACACAAGATGCACCCACCCCCCTCCCCAAAAAATTAAAGAACTGTTTTGCACAAAATCAAAATTTTTTTTCAATTCTTTTATTTTCCTCATTTTTATTGAAGTTGTGTGGTATTTTAAGAATTACTTTTAATGGGGCTGGGAAGGTGGCTCAGTGGTAGAGCACTTGCCTTGCATGCTTGAGGCCCTGGGTTTGATTCCTCAGCACCACACAAGCAAAAAACCGCTGGAAGTGGTGCCGTGGCTCAAGTGGGAGAGCGCTAGTCTTTAGCTGAAGATCTGAGGGACAGCACCTAGGCCCAGAGTTCAGGCCCCATGACAGGACTCCTGAAAAAATTATTTTAATCTTTTTCCTTTTGATTTTTTTGTTTTATTTTTGCATGACTTAATGTCTTTTCTATTCACCCATATATATATAGTCATCTTTGATTATTAGGACATATATATATATATATATATATATATATATATATATATATATACCCATCTTTGATTATTAGGTATTATCCTTCTTGTGTGGACACTTAATAAGGTATCAATAACACAATTCACAAAGCCTTTTTTAACTTTTTTACACAGATAATTGTTAGAATTTGTATTTTGTCATGTTTCCTTTTCTCTTTCTGTACTTACATAATTTTCTTTACTGAATCCCTCACTCCTTTTCTCCCCTCACATTCCTCTAATCTTATTTTCTCACAATTCTCCCTAACACTATAAATTTATGGTCTGCTGTCTCCTTTGACTTTCTTAGACCTTTGATTCATACTTGTTTGTTATTGAACTAGATTGTACCCGTTGAACTACATTGCACCTATTGAAATAGATTGTATCAGTACATATTTTGATTGTATCAAACAATATGTGCAACTACAGAGTTATAGATGATACTTGCCTTAAAATATGGTACTAGAACAGAAATGGTTTTGCTCTTTCCCAAATGTAGTATGTGATTTTTTTTTGTTTCTTTTGTATATACTTTCCTATAGTATACCCTGGTTTTCATTGTATTTGATTCTCGTGCCCGGAATCTTTTGTACACATTTTCTAATTTGGGGAAAAAGGGCATAACAAAATGCTTAAATAAGAATTCAGGTTGAACCATTGCACCAATGAAATGTACAATAAACGATGTTGAAAAGGAACTTTACAACTTTGGGAGATGGGGGTTGTGGAAGGGAAGGATGGTAGAGGGAAAAAAGTAGGAGCTAACGATGTTTAATAGGAAATGTACTCATTGATTTATTCATGGAACTGTAACCCCTGTGTACAGTATTTTTATAACATACATAAAAAGAGGATACATAAATATATATACATATACATATGTAATACCCATACTTACATATATATATATATGCATATATATATATATATATATATGTATATATATATATATATATATATATATATATATATATATATATAATTGGAATAGGGATTTGTACATTTTAATCATACTTCTCAGCACCTCTGTTTGCACATTGGATTTCGGGTGTTTTGTGTGTGTGTGGTGGGTTAACTTGTCATTAGCTGAAACAGTAGGCTTGCATGTTCAAAACAAGAGTGGAGTATATCAAAGGGATGGAAGGAAGAAAACAAGGAAGTAAGGAAGGAAGGAAGGAAACAATAAAGGTTGGAAGGAAGAAAAGAAGGAAAACAAGCAAAAAGAGCATGGTCCAGTTGCTATGGCTCACATATATGTTATGTGAAGTTAACACAACAACAACAACAAGAAATCTTTTTTTTTTAATTATTTTTTCCGGTCGTGGGGCCTGAACTCTGGGTCTGGGCGCTGTCCCTCAGCTCTTCAGCTCAAGGCTAGCACTCTACCACTTGAGCCATAGCGCCACTTCTGGCTTTTTTCTTTTTGCTTATGTGGGGCTGAGGAATCGAACCCAGGGCCTTGAGCATGCAAGGCAAGTGTTCTAAAACTGAGCCACCTTCCCAGCCCCAACAACAAGAAATCTTAAAATGACAAGGATAGCGGTGCCTATATTCCCGGCACTTGAGAAATAGACAGGAGAATATTGAGTTCAGGGAAATCTGGGCTACTTCAAAAGTTCAAGATGAACGTGGCCTATGAAATGAAGACCTTTTTACCCCCAAATTATAATTTAATACCACTGACTGGCACCTATAATCCAAATTTCTTGGATGCCATAGATTGGAAGAATCAAAGTACAATGGCAGCCCATATAGAAACGTCCATGAAACACTATCTTGCCCAAGGGAAACTGGAATCGATGACTTGTGCCTGTCATTCCAGCAACAAAAAAGAAGCCTATAAAATATGATATTGTGGGTTCTAGGTATCTTCCCCAATAGCAAGCAGAATCGTCTCAAAAATAAATAGAGTAGTGGACCAACACAGTGTAGAGAGTTTGGCCAAAGAGTGAAAATTCAGGCAACTTGGTTATAGAGACAGATCTGAGCACTTCTGTGTATCTTTGGTACAGCAGCAGCAGCAGCAGCAGTGCTGTGGCCACCGTATCAACAGAGAGAGACCCGGACAGATGCAAGAGACTTGGTGTGGAAGCAGATTCTACTCACTGCCAGCAAGAAATGACAAGGAGCAGAAAATTTCATTCTGATAATCGAAGACCACGGATGGGGCAGAAACAAGTGACTGGCATAAGTAACCCAAAGACATCCTCACTCCTTGTCAAGGAGCAGCTATGGGAAGGTAACCCTCCCCAACCAATGCAGGACTTCATCTTTGATAGTGATAAAGGCCTGGTCTGACTCAGGCCTTGGAAGAAAATAATAGGGGTCATTCAACAGGTCACAGGATCCTGAATTGCTTTTCTCAGGGCAAAATTGCCCTTCCCAGGCAGAAAAAGCTTCACCCCCAGAGGAATGACTTTCTTCACTGGATAAACAGAGGTAGAGGCTATCTCTGCCCACTGCAGCCTAGGGCCACAGACTCAGCAGAAGGAGGGCTAAAAGAAAAACAAATTAAAATCAGTACACACCATTGCTAAGAATGGCTCCAGGCTGGGGCTTTGAGTGCCTCTAGAACTTGCCCCTCAGGAAAAGCTACAGAATGCTTAGAGGCCTCAACCCTACCCACAACCTAGCCTCATCACAGTTACTCCAAGTTAGAGGAAACAGCCATCAACCGCTTTTGTGATACTCAAAACATCTCTCTTCCATTGAACTAGCCTGGGATGAGTATCACAAAGTCCTTAGTAAGGCAGAGCTGTCTACCTGCTCAAACCAACTTAGTTAGGAAGCCAATCAAGCCACAGGAAATCCAAACACCAGAAGCAAACCAGAGACTCCACCAAGACATTGGTTAAGGAAAAAGCAGAGATACAAACTCTACTTCCCACCACCTGCAAAAAAATCAAAAGAACACTTTTTTTCCACCTAATTGTTTTAGTTTTTTTTAAAAAGTGTTTTATATTTTTTTCTTTCACAATTTTACTTTAGGTGTCTGTGTATATGCTTTTGGATTTTTAAAAATCTCTTTGAACATTTTCCTCCTTTTTTATTTATGGACATAATTGCTGTTCTGCACATCTCTAGTTTTATACCTGTCATTAATTTTTAGAATTTATCTTTCATTGTGTCCATAATTAATTCAGAAATTGATTACAGAATTTGCAACATCTTAGGCATAACTCCTCCAATAGAATTAGAATTTCTTCATATATTAAATTTTTTAATTATTCCATTAAAAAATTCTATTCTTTATATTTCAGTTTTTTAATCTCTGTCCTCTCATTCCATCCTCTATTTCTAACATTATAATTTTTATACATACATAATTATTATATGTTTAATTTTTAAATTTAAATTTCTCTTTTTAAAGTTTATTTTTTGGCTCTCTCCTCCTTTCATTCTGTTATATCCATTTCTTCTATGAAATTAAAGCTTGTTAACTTCACTCCTTCCTTTTACCGCTCCACATTCCTCTAATCCTATTTTCCCCCACAATTCTCCCTAATCCTATTAATATCTGCTGTGCTGAATTGCTCTTGTTTGTTCTTAGCCAATTAATTGTTTGATGTTGAATTAGGTTGTATCTGTTGAAATAGATTGTATCTGCAGCCATTTTGATTGCAACAATCAATCTGCTCAACTATTGGTCTCTGGTTGATGCTGGCTTCAACATTGCTATTTAGCAAGAAATTGTTGTTACATTCATACCAAATGGACAGGACAAGTCGGAGAAACTCAAGAAAATTGGTAAAACCAGGTATGTCAAATCCCACTCATGATAATCATGTGTGAGAACAGTTAATAAAATAATCCAGAGGATAGTTTCCCTAAAGCTCTACAAACACTACTGGTATTCCTGATGAATGACAGGTAACCATACAAAGCTAACCAAAGTTAATGCAGGAAATTTTCGACTATAATGAGCATAACAAAAAATTAATACACAAGAATCGTGAGTGTGAGGTAGTTATTCAAACATTAATACAGGAATTTTGTGAGCAGGCTGCAAATGGTCAAAGAATAATAAAGGAATTTAATGAGCGTGAGGAATCTAGTCAATGGGTAATACAGGCATTGCTTGAGAAGGTATGAGAATAGACAAAGGTCAGTGGATATATCCATGGAATCCATAAACAGACCCTTAGCAAATCTTATCAGAAAAAAGAAGAGAACACACACGATTAAATAAACTCAGAGTTAAGAATGGAAACATCACCACAGAAACAACCAAGATTCTGAACATTATAAGGGAATAATTCCCAAACCTTTATGCTAATAAGTTTGAGAACTTGTCAGAAATGGACCTACTCATAACAAATATCGACATGCAAAAACTAAACCAATATGAGTTAAACCGCCCTAAAAGGCCCATATCAAGCACTGAAATAGAAACAGCATTAAGAGACCTCCCAGGACTAAATGGTTTTACAGCGGAATTCTACAAGGCATTCAAAGCAGAATTCACGCCACTACTCTTTCAACACTTCAATGAAATTGAAAGAGAAACTTCACTACCAAACTCATTCTATGAAGCCATAATAACCCAAAATCATGCAGGAACTCATCAAAGAAAGAGAGCTATAGACCCATTTCTTTGATAAACATTGATGCAAAATTTCTCAACAAAATTTTGGCCAATAACCTTCAACAATTCATCCAAAAAATCATACAGCACGATCAAACAGGATTCATTCCAGGAATGCAAACCTGGTTCAATATACACAAAGCAATTAATATAATTCATCACATCAACAGGAGCAAGGATAAGAACCACATGGTTATCTCAATAGATGCTGAAAAGGCATTTGACAAGTTCCAACACCCCTTTCCAAGGAATCCATGGATCCTTGCTCAATACAATAAAGACTGCATATGACAAACCTATAGCCAGCATTATACTGAATGGTGAAAACATTAAGCCATTTCCTTTACACTAAGAACGGGAATTGCCTTAAATTCAGAACAGAACAAGGATGCCCACTTTCTCCACTGCTTTTCCATCTAGTATTAGAATGCCTAGCTACAGCAATAAGACAAGATGCAAACATAAAGGGGATCCAAATGAAGAAAGATGTAAAACTCTCCCTCTTTGCAGATGACATGATCCTGTATTTAAAGAATCCCATGGACTGTGCTCCCAAATTACTCAAGCTGATTCAAAACTTGGGCAAGGTATCAGGATATAAAATTAACCCTCAAAAATCAAGGGCTTTCTGTATTCCAACAATGAGAAAAGTGTGGCTGAAATTAGAGAAGCAGCCCATTAGTAATAGACCCACAAAAATAAAATACCTATAAATCAACTTAACCAAAGAAGTGAAGGACCGCTATAATTAAAACTTTAAAAACCTCAAAAAGGAAATCATATCAGAACTTAGAAAGTGGGAAAAAATTCCCATGCTCTTGGATTGGAAAGATCGACATTGTGAAACTGGCAAAACTTCCCAAGGCTATCTACAAATTCAACGCAATACATAGAAATAGAAGAGGCAATCCAAAACTTCATATGGAACAATAAAAGACCCCGAAAGCAAAAATGACCCTTAACAGAAAGAACAGTGCTGGAGGAATATCAAATTTCAAATTCTACTACAAAGCCATAGTTATCAAAACAGCTTGGTATACTGGCACAAGGACAGACTCCAGGACCAATGCAATTGAATTGAAAACCCGGAAATGGATCTAAAGTCCTACAGCCATGTATTGTTCAATTAGGGAGCCAAAAAAAAAAAAAAAGGAATGGAAGAAAGACAGCCTTTTCAGTAAATGGTGCTGAATAAATTGGTTAGCTACTTTTAGAAACCTAAAGCTAAATCTTATATATCACCCTGCACCAGCATCAACTCCAAATGGATCAAAGACTGCGGAGTCAAAGCAGACCCTCTGAAAACATTACTGGATGCAATATTAGAAAACTTAGGTCTACTTGGCACAGGATGAATTTTTTTAATAGAGACCCTGAAAAACAAGAAATCAAAGCAAGGTTGGACAAATAGGATTTCATGAAAGTGCAGAGCTTCTGAATGGCAAAGTACATAGCTAGCAAGATCAATAGAAAGCCCACGGTTTGGGAGAAGATCTTTACTAGCCATACAACAGACAAGGGTCTCATATCTAAAATATATCTGGAACTTAAAAATTATATACCCAAAAGACTAATCTTCAAAGAAACAACTGCCTAATAAATAAGTGGTCTAAATACTTAAGAGAAACTTCTTTGATGAGGAAAGTAGGATGGCTAATATATACATGAAGAAATGTTCAACGTCCCTAGCCATAAAAGAAATGCAAATCGAAACAACATTGAGATACCACCTCAGCCTCTTAGAATGGCCATAATCAAGAACTCTAATAGCATCAGATACAGGAGTGCATGTGGACAGAAGCGAACCTTACTACATTGCTGGTGAGACATTTGTTCAACCACTTTGGAAATTAGTGTGAATGTTCCTCAAAAAGACTCTACATAGAGCGCCCCTATAACCCAGCAGTCCCTCTTTTGGGCATTTACCCAAATGATCACAAACAAAGCCACACTAAACCTCCCAGCACGACTATGTTCATTGCAGCATTATTTACCATAGCTAAGATATGGAACCAACTCAGATGTCTCTCAGTAGATGAATGGATCAAGAAAATGTGGTATATATACACAATGAAATGATATGCCTCCATCAGAAAGAATGGTACTGCCCTATTTGTTAGGAAATGGAAAGTCTTGAAAAAAATATTAATTGAAATACTCCAGGCCAAAAAAAAAAAAAAAAATAGGTCCCATGGTTTCCCTTATTTGCAATAACTAGTATATGTCTGAGTCAAGCAGAAAAGTTCAGATATATTGATGTTAGGGGAATGACCCCAAGATAAGTATTCAAATGATTTTTTTTGTTTTTTCCTTTCATGCAGTTGTTTCTAATATATTGATAAGATGATTTCTATGTTGCTTTGCATGTCCTTTCCACGCAATATAACCCATGATTTCACTGTATTTGATGGTATAATTTGTGGAGGGGAAGGGAAAAAGCAAATGTTTTAACTAGGGATACTGGTGGACCCATTGCAACAATGAGATGTACAAGTCTTTATGTCAAAAAACGAATTTTACAACTTTGGTGCATTGGGGAGGATCAGGTGGGTGGAGGGGGACGAGGTTGTGAAGGGATGGGAAGAGGAAATAAAGAGGAAGAAACAATGCTTGATAAGAAATATACTTGTTATTTTGCTCATGTAATTGTAACTGCTCTGTACGGTATTCTCACAATTAAATAAATTGAAACAGAGAGAAACAGAAGACTCTCCAAGAATAATCCAAGAAATATGATAATTCTACTCAATATTTAGGAAACACCATCAGAAGGCCTTATCTGAAGATAATGGCTGTAGAGGCGGACCTATACAGAGAAGTTCATTGTTTAGGTAATTTATCTAACAGGATCGTAGCAGAGAACTTCCCGAACATTCAAAAACAAAGGCCTATTCAGATAAAAGAAGCTTTTAGAACACCAAATAGATCAGATTAGAACAGATATTCCACTGTCACATTATAATCCACACAGGATCAATTCAGACCAAAGGAATTATGCTTAATGTTGTGAAGGAGAAAAAAATTGCATCAACTATACAGGGAAACTAATTAGAACAACCTCAGATTTCTCAGCAGCAACAAGTAAAGCATGCAGAACCTGGAATGATGTATGCTACCAACTAAAGACAAAAAAACTATCAACCAAAAAATGCTGAACCCATAATGGAAGGTCCAATAAAAACCTTCCATATCAAGAAAAACGGAAATAATATATATCCAGCAAACCAGCCATATAAAAGGTACTTAAAAATGTCCTATACATAGAAAACCTTAAAAGCACAATAGAAGCCAACAAACTGCACCTAAACTGCGAATCCAAAACACACAGGAAGAACTCAGTTGTCAGAGTACCCAAGAAGGTGAATAACATGGCAGGAACTACCAAAACCCTCTCATTCTTACCCTCAATATTGATAGTCTTAATTCTCCAATTAAGAGACCTAGACAGTCTAGTAGGATTAAAAATCAAAATCCTTCTATTTTGTGCTTTCAAGAGTCACACTTTACCCATAAAAACAAACGAATTCTGAAAGTGAAAGGCTGGAATAATATCTACCAAGCAAACAGACCCGATAAACAGCAGGGAGTTCCAATCCTAATATCAGATAGACTTCAATTAAAAAAAAAATAGTGAGAAGAGATAAAGAAGATCACTATATACTAATTTAGGGATTTCCCCTTCAGCAGAACATTACCATTCTAATTATTGACCAAACAACGGAGCACACACATTGATCCAGGTAACAAACATGTCCCTGAAATCTCATAGATACAAAAGTATTAATTATTGGGGACTTAAACATACACTATCACCACTAGATACAACAACCTGGAAAAAAAAAATCGAGAAAAACCACAGATCTAAAGAACTGCATAGATCAACTAGATTTAACAGACCTGTTCCAAATATTTCACCCAGCAGCATCAGAATACACGTTCTTCTCAGCAGCACATGGAACATTTTCCAAAACAGACCCTATTTTATGTCACAAACAAATGTCCAAATAAAATTAGCACTCAGCACCAAAAGCCAGCAAAGACTGAAACACTCACTGTTGAACCACCATTGGGTCATGGAAGAGATTAGCAAGGAAATTGAAATGGTTATGATATTCCGCTAAAATAAACACAAAAATTACCAACTCCTTTGGGACACACCAAAGGCAGCACTCAGAGACAAGTTTATAGCTCTGTGGTCCTACATCAAAATATTGGAGAGATCTATAACCAACGATTAGCAAGACATCTGAAGCTTCTTCAAAAAGAACAGCATAAAGCCCAATTCATTGGACAGAAATAAATAATTAAAATTAAATCATTATCGAATGAATTCGAATCTAAAAACTATAGAAAGATTCAACAAAAGAAAGGGTTGATTTTTCGAAAAAATTAACAAATTGAAAGATCCTTATCAAATCTTATCAGTAAAAGAAGAGAACACAACCAAGTAAACAAACATAGAGATGAGAACGGAAACACCAACACAGGAGGAAAAAACCAATATATAAGGGATTACTTCTCAAATATTATTGAGAATCTGAGAAGAAATACGTATATCCTACTCAAGCATTATTGAGAATCTGAGAAGAAATACATATATCCTAGCAAGTATCGACCTGCTGAAATTCAACAAAGATGAAGTAAAAGAAAAAAAAAAAAAACTGAACACACTGATGTCAATCATCAAAATAAAAACAAGAGTAAGAGATTATAGCAGAATTCTGAATGGTTATCAAAGCAGAATTCACACCAATATTTCTCCAAATCTCCAATGAAATTGAGAGAGAAAGTTCACTACCAAACTCTTTCTATGAAGCCATCATAACCCTCATCCAAAAACCAGGCAGAAACTCATCAAAGAAGAGAACTAGAGACCCATTTCTGTGATGAATGTTGATGCACAACTTCTCAACAAAATTTTGGCCAATCGACTTCAACAATTCATCAAAAAAATCATACAACACGATCAAATAGAAATCATTCCAGGAATGCAAACCTGGTTCAATAAACTAAAATCAAACAATATAATCCATCACATTAACCAGAGCAAGGATAAGAACTACATAATTATCTCAAGAGATGCAGAAAAGGCATTTGACAAGATCCAACACCCCAGTAAGATGAAGGTTTTGGAAAAATTAGGAATCCATGGAACATTCTTCAAAATAATAAAGGCTGTATAAGACAAACCTATAACCAGCATTATAAATAATGGCGAAAATTTGAAGCCACTTCCTCTAAACTCAGGACCAAAAAAAGCACGTCTCTCCATTTCTCTTCAGTTTGTATTAGAAGGCCTAGCTACTGTAATATGACAACATGCAAACATTAATGGGATCCTAATTGGGGAAAAACAAAGTAAAACTCTCCCTCTTTGCAGATGACATGATCTTGTTTTTAAAGAATCTCTGGACTCCACTACCAAATTCTTCAGCTGATTTAAAATTTGGTAAAAGAAGGGTGTAAAATTAACACTCAAAATTCAAAATTTCTCTATGACTACAATGAGGAGTGCACCTAAATTCAGGAAAGCAAGTCCTTTTCTAATAGCCACACAAAAATTAAAATAACTAAGAGTTAATTAAAAAAATGAAAAACCTCTAAGATGAAAATTTTAAATTCCTGAAAATGCAGAATTTAGGAATTGGAGAACCTCCTATGCTAGGAGATAGGAAGGAACAACATTGTGAAAAAGGCAGTAATTCCCAAGGCTATCTACATACTCAATTTGATACTGATAAATATTCCAACTTCATTCTTCAATGAAATAGGGGAGGCAATTCATATGGAACAATAAAAGACCCCAAATAGCAAAAATGAGCCTTATCAGAAAGAAGAATGCTTGAGCAATATCAATACCAAATTTCAAACTCTACTGTAAAGCCATAGTATTTAAACGATTTGTTTTTTTCCTTCCCCTCCACAAATTATACCAACATCAAATACAGTGAAAGCAGGAGTGACACTGTGGGGAAGGGAATACAAAGCACAAGGAAATAATCTAATAAATGCGTTAGAAAAAATCACATGAAAGAAAAAAAAACATTTGAATACATAAATTAGGGTTCATTTCCCTGACATCAACTTATCTGACCTTTTCTGCTTGACTCAGACATATACTAGATATTGTAAATAAGGGAAAGCATGGGACATATGTTTCTTTGGGTCTGGCTTACTTCACTTAATGTAATTTTTTCCAAGTCTTTCCATTTCCTAACAAATGTGGTAATGTCAATCTTTCTGATGCAGGCATAGAATTCCATTGTGTATATATATATATATATATATATATATATATATATATATATATATATATATATATATATATACCACATTTTCTTGATCCATGCATCTACTTAGGGGAATCTGGTTTGGTTCCATATTTTAGTTATAGTAAATAGTGCTGCAATAATCCTAGTCATGCTGGTAGCTTTAGTGTGTTCTTTTTTTTTTTTTCTGGGTGGGGCGGTGTCCGGTCCTGGGGCCTGAACTTTGGGCCTGGGCGCTGTCTCTCAGCTCTTCAGCTCAAGGCTAGCATTCTACCACTTGAACCAGAGCGCAACTTCCGACTTTTTTTTTTTTTTTTGCTTATGTGGTGCTGAGGAATCGAACCTAGGGCCTCCAGCATGCGAGGCAAGCGCTCTACCACTGAGCCACCTTCCCAGCGCAGTGTGTTCTTGTTTGTAAACATTTGGGTAAATGCCCATAAGTGGGATTGATGGGTCATAGGGGAGCAGGAACCTCCATACTAATTTCTAAAGTGCTTGAACAAGTTTACACTCCCACCAAAAATGAAGTAAGGTTCCCTTCTGTCTACATCCCCTCCAGCAACTGTTGTTTATAGAGTTATTTGTTTTAGCCATTCTAACTGGAGTGAGGTGGTATCTCAATGTTGTTTTGATTTGCATTACTTTTGTGGCTAGGGAGGTTGAGCATTTCTTCATGTGTCTATTGGCCATCCTTCTTTCTTCTTCAGAGAAGTTTCTCTTTAAGTCTTTAGCCCACTTATTTATTGGGCAGTTGTTTCTTTGAGGATTTTGTTGGGGGATTTAATTTTTTGAATTCCAAGTATATTTTAGATATGTGACCCTTGTCCACTGTATGCCTAGTGAAGATCTTTTCCCAATCCGTAGGCTTTCTATTGATCTTGCTAGCTACGTCCTTTGCCATGCAGAAGCTCTGTAACTTCCTGCAATCCCATTTGTCCAACCTTTCTTTGATTTGTTGTGTTTCTGGGTCTCTATTAAGAAAATTTCCGCCTGTGCCAACGAGGCCAAGGATTTCTCTTATTCCATCCTGTAATGTTCTCAGAGTGTCTGCTTTGACTCTGAGGTCTTTGATCCATTTGGAGTTGATTCTGGTGCAGGGTGATATATAAGGATCTAGATATAGTTTTCTACAAGGAGTTAAACAACTTTGCCAGCACCATTTACTGAAGAAGCTGTCTTTCTTCCATTCTATATTTTTAGCTCCCTTATCGAAGATTAGATGGCTGTAGATTTATAGGTTCATTTCTGGGTTTTCAATTCTATTCCATTGGTCCTGAGGTCTGTTCTTGTGCCAGTACCAAGCTGTTTTGATTATTATGGCTTTATAGTAGAGTTCGAAATTTGGTATTGATATTCCTCCAACACTGTTCTTTCTGTTGAGGGTCGTTTTAGCTATTCGGGGTCTTTTATTGTATCATATGAATTTTTGGATTGCCTCTTCTATTTCCTTGAAAAATGAGGTCGGAATTTTGATAGGTTTATGTTGAATTTGTAGATAGCCTTGGGAAGTATTGCCTTTTTCACAATGTTGATCTTTCCAATCCAGGAGCATGGGAGTTTTTGCCACTTTCTAATTTCTGTTTTGATTTCCTTTTTCAAGTTTTTAAAGTTTTCAAGATAGTGATCTTTCACTTCTTTATTAAGTTAATTCCTAGGTATGTTTTTTTAGGGCTATTACGAATGGAGTTGCTTGCATAATTATAGCCAAAATTTTCTCACTGTTGCCATACAGAAAAGTCATTGATTTTTGAGGGTTCATTTTAAACCCTACTGCTCGCCAAAGTTTTAAATCAGCTTGAGTAATTTGGGAGTGGAGTCTATGAGATTCTTTCAATACACGATCATGTCATCTGCAAAGAGGGAGATTTTTATCTCTTTCCCTATTTGGATCCCCTTTATGTTATCATCTTGTCTTATTGCTGTAGCTAGGCATTCTAATACTAGATTGAAGAGAAATGAAGAGAGTGGACATCCTTGTCTTGTTCCTGAGTTAAGAGGAAATGGCTTTCGTTTTTCACCATTAAGTATAATGCTGGCTGTAGGTTTGTCATATACAGCCTTTATTGAATTGAGGAATGTTCCATGGATTCCTCATTTTTCCCAGCCCTTTATCATAAAGGGATATTGGATATTGACAAATGCTTTTCTGCATCTATTGAGATAACCACGTGGTTCTTATCCTTGCTCCTGTTGATGTGATGAATAATATTAATTGATTTGTGTATATTGAACCAGCTTTGCATCCCTGAAATGAATCCTGTTTGATCGTGGTGAATGATTTTTGGGTGGATTGTTGAAGTCGATGCCCAAAATTTTGTTGAGAAATTTTGCATCAATGTTCATCAAAAAATGGGTCTATAGTTCTCTTTCTTTTGTGAGTCCCTACCTGGTTTTGGGATGAGAGTTATGATGGCTTCATAGAATGTGTTCAGTAGTGAACATTCTCTTTCAACTTCATTGAAGATTTGGAGTAGTATTGGTGTGAGCTCTGCTTTGAAGGCCGTGTAGAATTGTGTTGTAAAACCACCTGGTCCTGGGCCTTTCTTAGATGGGAGGTTTCTTATGGCTGTTTCTATTTCAATGCTTGATTTAGTCCTGTTAAGATGGCTTAACTCATCTTGGTTTAGTTTTGTCATGTCAATATTTGCTAGGAAAGGTCCATTTCTGCCAAGTTCTCAAACTTATTAACGTAAAGTTTAGAGAAGGATTCCCTTATTATGTCCTGAATCTTGGTTGTTTCTGGTGAAGTTTCCATTCTCATCTCTGAGTTTATTTATTTGGGTGTGTTGTCTTCTTTTTCTGATAAGATTTGCTAAGGGTCTGTCAATTTTGTTAATTTTTTTGAAGAACCAACCCTTTGTTTTGTTCATTCTTCCCATAACTTTTTTATTCTAGTTCATTTAATTCTGTTTAGTTTTAATTATTTATTTCCGTCTACTGGATGGGAGTTTATCTTGCTGCTCTTTCTCAAGGAGGTTCTGATGTCTCATTAAATTGTTGGTTTCAGATCTCTCCAATTTGTTGGTGTAGGAGCTCACAGGTATAAATTTGCCTCTGAGTACTGCCTTTGCTCTGTCCCAGAGGAGCTGGTAATTTGTGCGCTCATTTTTCTTGAATGTCATGAACATTTGAATTTCCTTTCTTTTTTTTAATTTCATTTTTTATTGTAAAGATACTATACAGAGGGTTACAGTTACATTAATAAGGTAATGAATACACTTCCTATTGAGCATTGTTACCCCCTCCATTGTTTTCCTCCTACAGTCCATTCCCTCCCTACCTTCCCTGAGGTTCTTTTCTTTTTTTTTTTATTGTGATTAAGTGATTACATAATTTCCCGAATTTCACAAATTTGTGGAAAAATGATGCTCATTTAAAGTCACAAGTTCATTCTAATTTTCCTGGAGCAAATTGTCTATCACAGTCTATAACATATAAGGGGGTACACATGTTATACACCATACATGTGATCAGCAGTATGGGGATATTTAGTAGTGGGAGTTCTTTGTTTCTTAAGTCCTGTTAGTTTTGTCGTATCACCTAACATTTTGGATTTAGCATCCACTTATCAGGGAGACCATGTACCGTTTGTCTCTTTGCTCTTGGTTTACCTTGCTCAACATAATTCCTTCTAGCTCCATCCATTTCCCTGCAAATGCCATTATTTTGTCATTTCTAATGGCTGCATAATATTCCATTGTGTATAGATACCACAATTTTTGGATCCATTCATCTGTGGTGGGACATCTGGGTTGTTTCCATATCCTAGCTATTGTGAACAGTGCTGCAATAAACATGGAGGTGCACGTGTCCTTGTATATTGGTTCCTGTTGTTCAGGGTAGATGCCTAGAAGTGGTATGACTGGGTCGTAAGGGAGATCAATCTTTAGCTTTCTAAAGACCCTCCAGACAGCTTTCCACAGTGGTTGTATAAGTGTACATTCCCACCAGCAGTGTAATAGGGTTCCTCTTTCTCCACATCCCCTCCAGCATTTGTCGTTGGCTGATTTGTGGATGTGGGACATTCTGATTGGGGTAAGGTGGTATCTCAGGGTTGTCTTTATTTGCATTTCCTTCACCACCAGGGTGAACACTTCCTCATGTGTTTCTTTGCCATTTTTATTTCTTCATTTGAGAAGTCCCTCTTTAGTTCCCTTGCCCATTTAGTAATTGGTTTGTTAGGTTTGGGAGGGATTAGTTTCTTGAGTTCCCTGTATATACAGGATGTTAACCCCTTGCCTGATATATTGCTAGTAAATATGTTTCCCAATTACTTGGTTGTCTTTTTAGTTTGGTTGCGATAGATTTAGCTGTGCAGAAGCCTTTTATTTTAAGGTAGTCCCATTTGTCGAGTCTCTCTCCAATTTGTTGTGATATGATACATATGTTGGTGTGATATATATCATGAAATAATTACTCTTTGTGCTTTGTTTTTATACACCCTTTCACAAATTTTGAAATGGAGATCAAATTATCCTGTTGATTTAAGTTGATTGCAATAACGTTATATACTAAATCCACTATAGATTTTCTTTTCTGTACAGTTGTGTGACTTATTTCAACTTACTTTCCTGGATGCATGGTATAACCATTATCATTTTATGAGACATATTTCAGGACCTGTGCCCATACATAGCTAAGACTGACTGGGTAACAGTAGATTAAGATTTGCAGAACTGTACCATAATTGTTAAAGCAATAGTTTGAGTAGGGTCATATTTCAAATGTTCAATGAACTTTGATGCATTAAGAAAATGTCCAAGCATAATGTGTGGGAAGGTTTGTATACAGTGATCAATTTTGAATGGAAATGGAAGTGGAAGCAAGCATGAAATTCTTTGGAAATAACTAACGATGTGCTTTTGTTACTTTTTGCATATCTCTTGAAATACTGGTGACGTATTTTATTTATATGCAGAATACAGAAAAAATATATTCGGGTTTTTCCACAGAAAGAAAAATAATATTGTTTTCTCTTATTTCTTTTCAGGAGTCATTCAGTGAATAAATCATGTGTTCAAACCATTTCTCATTGTTGTAGTTACATCTTACATTTATAAATATATTGTTTATGTTTATGTCTTCATTGGATTTCACTTCATTGGATTTACTTTCCAGATAGACATGGGAAGGTTGGAGTATGGAAATTTCCAACATCACATCAACATCTACATTTGTTTCCCTTCCGAGAAAAAAAAATCATACTCCTGTTTTTACTGTTTTGCCTGTGAATATAATTTTCCTTTTCATAAATTGGTATAATTTTAGAGCCTAATAAATACATAACAAAACTGCAGCAATGTTAAATTTCTTATACAAATCCTACATTAACTATCTATTCCATAATGAATGGCCTTGAAAATTTCAAAAGAATTTTTCAACCAATATTCTGATGTATATTTTTTAATATACAAGTCTTATCTATGTCAGTGATTTCCATGTGTTTTCTCATCTGAAGAAATTATGAGAGTTTTTCTCCAAAATCTGTGTCAGGGCAAAACCAGTTCCGTCTGTTTGTACACAAAATATCATTCCAAACATATTTTCTTGAGAGGAGAAAATGCAATTTGTGAAGATAGCATAATTTTGTGACTAAGTATAATTACTCTGTACAACACCTTGACAATAAGATTTAAATAATTTATTGATAGTAACACTTATTTTAAATTTCATATGTTTACTCATGGATACATATGTACATTGTAGTCTATATCCAGACGTGTTTATAGATACGTTCTCTTTATATCCGTACAGGACAATATTTTGAAGAAAGTTCTTCTTCTGCCTTATATTCACCCTGTTTGAGGTATGATACTAGAATACATGAACTTCTGATATCCTGTTCTTAAGCAAACTCTCATTAAAAAAATTAAAAAACTGCACCGGTAATTAGTGCACCAATCAAAGAAGAGAGAAGCATAGCACAAGCAAACAAATATAATAAGTAGTATCTTTTTATATGTGAGTTCAAAAGTGTACAAAATCCACCAACTTTTCAATTTTATTGAAAAATAACACAGTTTTCAGGAAATCTAAAAGGGAAAAGTTAGAACATGCCAATCTGGAAGCAAGTGAGCACTCTTATTGAGATACCTACTTGACGTTATCTCTTCTCTCTCCAGAGGGTGAGGGTTCCTACTCTGCTTGGTGTGTACTCTACTTTGATAAACATCCAAAAGGCTCAAGTTATTTTCAATCTTATATCATGTACTCGTTTATGTTCTTCATCACTTTCTTGTACATAAATAACGTACTTTATCATCAGTTTCTCTAAAGTCAGTGGTTTGGCGTCCCACAAATTCAGTTTCCTATATTATTTCCTATATTTCACTGTAATTCCAAACCAGAACCCACTTAAGATGTTTTCTACCTGTGGAACTACACTTGAAATCTCTGAGAGTGATGCTGAATATTCCCTCACTTCTCCCACACTTAAACTTTAAATCTTTTGTAAGAAACATATAACAGAAGTCATTCTTCCATCTATTAATAAAGTTACAAGTCTGTGTATAATTTGGGTAAATGAAATGATACTGTTAAAGGCATCTTCATACATATACTGGTCCACAGTGGGTGATTGAGAATTTTGGGGGGTAATTTTCAGTTGTTTAATACTTTCATGCTTAATACAGAAATGTTTTACAAACTTGTTACCAAAATATAAAGTGTTCAGTTTTTCATCTATATGAGTAAATTAGTTGCATAGAATCATGTTGACATGTCTATCAATATGGCTGTTTGTCCTCTCAGTATTCACCAATGAGTTCCATGGAATCAAACAAATAAGCATATACTATGTTCTATGGAAAAATATAATTAAAAAGGTATAGGAGGCTTCATTTGAAGCACAAGGCCTACAACAAGATAGGCCCTTTGGACCTTTTCAATGCATGATGTACTGTTTCATTGCTCAAGTAGTCAATTGTACTTGATACTATGACAATGTCCTTTCTCTTAGGATGACTGAGTTTAGATTAAAGAGCTCCTTTAGTTTTCCTTTCCATCATGCATAAACCTCACTTCACTACAGATGACTTCTTTTTCTGTCATGTTCACCTTCAAATACTTTGCTCAAGTTTATCCTTACAAGTGCAGTTCTTTAAATGCTTTGTGTCCTATGTCTGGCAATACAAACTGAAGTGCACAAAACGTATCTAAAAGAGGACGTTATTTTCTTGATGCGTCGCAAAAATTTGAAATTATTTATAGCTTGCTGTTTCCTTTCTTTTAAATAGCTGATTATATATTGTTCAAAATGAAATATGCAGTGAAGATCAGGAACTCAGATCTCATGTAACACTTAAAATGTGTACCTGTATCTCACATAGGAATTATGGTTGGGTATAACTTAGCCCTCAAATGTGGGGACACAATCAAATGCTGTCCCAACAACAGGAACCCAAAATGCAGTTTTCATTTGGGATTGATTTACTGTCTGAAAATAAAATAAAGTATATGCAATGTCTAACAACCATACTATTCACAATAAAATTCTTCCTTCCTACCTATAAGCACCATTTTGAATTGAATTATGAAACTACTTGAAGAAAAACTAATCACTACCACCAGATGATATTAAATAGAATGGTAGACCAAATATCCTTCTCATTCTTGTTTGAACAATTTCTATTATGAAGAGGGAGTATGGGTATAGTCCTACATTTCAAACTATATGCTTTTAAAATCTACTCAATCAACTCATGCTTAATACACAATGTGAATACCCAAGTAAACTTGGAAATATTTGTTGGTTTTCTGCAGTCTATACTTTTATCCTACTAAAATCAATTTATGCAATAGTGTTCATTTAATTTTAACAAATTTCAATGCCTTCAAATGTAAATGATAAAAGAAATGCATTGCATGAGAAAATGTTCACATGAATATTATCACCTTAAAAGAATATACTATTTTCAATTTTGTAATGTGAGAAAAGGATTCTAAGTGGAATAGAAACAATGGAAGAAATACCCTGGACAATGTGGAGGAAGATAATTTCTGAGGATTACCCTTCATTTCCTCGTTTGGCAATTATCAACCTTTCATGGATCAATAAGTTGAGCAGAGCACATAAATCTTTGAGGATATTTATCAGTGTCATTTATAAATTTCATACCTTTAGATCTACCCATAAATATTCTGGTTATTTATTTCCAACTACAGAAATATATTTGACATTATTTTAGAAAAAAACTTTTAAATAGGACATAATTGAATTCCTTTCTGGAAAGGCAACCATTTGAAAACATTACCCCTGATTTTAACGTGTTTCTAATTGCCTCAAATACAATTTAAATAAGTATATGCTGAATGCAATCAGAGAATGAATGCAATCAGAGAAATTGTTTTTTTTTCCTTTTCACTACTAACTGTATTCAATTTATTTTTTTTTTTTTTTTTTTTTTTTTTTTGGATGGTAAATTCTTTTTTTTTTTTTTTTTTTTTTTTTTATTGTAAAGCTACTATACAGAGGGTCACAGTTACATGAGTGAGGTTATGAGTACACTTCCTCTTGAACATTGTTACCCCCTCCATTGTTTTCCCCCTACCATCCCCTCCCTCCCTCCCTTCCCCGAGGTTCTTTTTTTTTTTTTTTTTTGATTGTGATTAAATGATTACATAATTTCAAAGTCACAAGTTCATTCTAACTTCCCTGGAGCAAATTGTCTACCACAGTCTGTAATATATAACAGTGTTCACATGTTATATACCATATTTGTGATCAGCAGCATGAGGATATTTAGTAGTGGTTCAACCAGATGAGCGGGAGTTCTTTGTTTCTTAAGTCCTGTTAGTTTTGTCGTATCACTAACCTTTTTGATTTAGCATCCACTTATGAGGGAGACCATGTACCGTTTGTCTCTTCGTTCTTGGCTTACCTCGCTCAACATGATTCCTTCTAGCTCCATCCATTTCCCTGCAAATGCCATTATTTTGTCATTTCTAATGGCTGCATAATATTCCATTGTGTATAGATACCACAATTTTTGGATCCATTCATCTGTGGTGGGGCACCTAGGTTGTTTCCATATCCTAGCTATTGCGAACAGTGCTGCAATAAACATGGAGGTGCACGTGTCCTTGTATATTGGTTCCTGTTGTTCAGGGTAGATGCCTAGAAGTGGTATGACTGGGTCGTAAGGGAGGTCAATCTTTAGCTTTCTAAGGACCCTCCAGACTGCTTTCCAAAGTGGTTGTATAAGTGTACATTCCCACCAGCAGTGTAATAGGGTTCCTCTTTCTCCACATCCCCTCCAGCATTTGTCGTTGGCTGATTTGTGGATGTGGGACATTCTGACTGGGGTAAGGTGGTATCTCAGGGTTGTCTTTATTTGCATTTCCTTCACCACCAGGGATGATGAACATTTCCTCATGTGTTTCTTTGCCATTTTTATTTCTTCATTTGAGAAGTCCCTCTTTAGTTCCCTCGCCCATTTAGTAATTGGTTTGTTAGGTTTGGGAGGGATTAGTTTCTTGAGTTCCCTGTATATACAGGATGTTAACCCCTTGTCTGATATATTGCTGGTAAATATTTTTTCCCAATTAGTTGGTTGTCTTTCTAGCTTAGTTGCGATAGATTTAGCTGTGCAGAAGCTTTTTATTTTAAGGTAGTCCCATTTGTCGAGTCTCTCTCCAACTTGTTGTGACCCTGGGACTCTGTTCAGGAAGTTCCTTCCTGTGCCTATTAGTTCAAGTGTCTCTCCTACTCTGTCCTGCAGTAGTTTCAGAGATTCAGGTTTAATGTTAAGGTCTTTAATCCATTTTGAGTTGATGTTGGTGCATGGTGATAGGCTGGGGTCCACTTTTAGTTTTCTGCATGTGGCTGCCCAGTTTTCCCAGCACCAGCGGTTGAAGAGGCTGTGTTTCTTCCATTGTATGTCTTTGGCTCCTTTGTCGAATATCAGCTGGCTGTAGGCCTGTGGATTTATATCTGGATCTTCTATTCTGTTCCATTGGTCTTCGGGTCTGTTTTTGTGCCAGTACCATGCTGTCTTTGTGATTATAGCTCTGTAGTAGAGTTTGAAGTTCGGCATGGATAGCCCTCCCATATTGTCTTTATCCCCTAGAATTGTTTTGGCTATTCTAGGTCTTTTGTTGTTCCATATAAATTTTTGGACTGTTTTCTGTATTTCAGTGATGTACGTCATTGGGATTTTAATAGGAATTGCATTGAATTTGTATATTAATTTTGGAAGTATCACCATCTTTACTATATTAAGTCGGCCTATCCAGGAGCATGGGAGGTCTTTCCATTTCCTAGTGTCTTCTGCAATTTCTTTCTTTAACTTTTTATAGTTCTCATTAAATAGTTCTTTTACATCTTTGGTTAGGTTAATTCCTAAATATTTTATTTTTTGGGAGGTTATTGTGAATGGGGTTGCTCCCTTTATTTCTCTCTCTTCCTGTGCGTTATCAGTGTATAGGAAGGCAACTGATTTTTGTGGGTTTATTTTGTATCCTGCTATTTTGCCGAAGTGACTTATGATTTCTAAAAGTTTGGGGATGGAGTTTTTGGGATCGTGGAGGTATAGTATCATGTCGTCTGCAAAAAGGGATAGTTTCACTTCTTCTTTCCCTATGCGGATCCCTTTAATGTCTTTTTCTTGCCTTATTGCCCTGGCTAAGGGTTCTAGGACTATGTTGAAGAGGAGTGGAGACAGTGGACATCCTTGCCTTGTTCCTGTTTTTAGGAGGATTGGTTGTAGCTTTTCCCCATTAAGTATAATATTGGCTATTGGTCTGTCATAAATGGCTTTTATTGTTTTTAGAAATGTTCCTTCTATTCCTATTTTCTCCAGAGCTTTTAGCATGAATGAATGTTGAATTTTATCAAAGGCCTTTTCTGCATCTGTGGCGATAATCATGTGATTCTTGACCTTGGCTCTGTTGATATGCTGGATTACATTTATTGACTTACGTATGTTAAACCATCCCTGTGTCTCTGGGATGAAGCCTACCTGATCATAGTGTATTATTTTTTTTATGTGTTTCTGGATTCTGTTAGCTAGAATCTTGTTAAGGATCTTTGCATCTGTGTTCATCAAGGAGATTGGCCTGTAATTCTCCTTTTTGGTTGGGTCTTTGCCTGGTTTGGGGATGAGTGTGATATTGGCTTCGTAGAATGAGTTTGGGATAGCTCCCTCCTTCTCTGTTTCTCTGAAGAGCTTGAGGAGTATGGGTATTAGTTCTTCTTTAAAGGTCTTATAGAATTCTGCTGTGAATCCATCTGGTCCTGGGCTTTTTTTTGTTGGAAGACTTTTGATAGCTTCCTGTATCTCATTATAGGATATTGGCTTATTTAATTGGTTAACTTCTTCTTTGCTCAGTTTGGGTAACTTGTATTTCTCTAGAAATGCATCCATTTCCGCCAGATTTTCTTCCTTTAGAGAGTATAGCTTTTGAAAGTAGTCTGTTAGAATTGTTTGGATATCTTGGGTACGTGTTGTGATGTTTCCCGTGGCATCCCTAATCCTATTAATATGTGTTTCCTCTCTTCTTTTTTTAATTAATCTTGCCAACGGGCCATCAATTTTGTTTATTTTTTCAAAGAACCAGCTTTTTGTTTGGTTTATTTTGGTTATGGTTTTCTGATTTTCTAATTGGTTAATCTCTGCTCTCAATTTGGTTATCTGGCTTCGTCTAGTAGCTTTAGGTCCCATTTTTTCTTGTTTTTCTAGCTGTTTTAGTTGCAACATGAGATTATTTGCTTGGTCTGTCTCCATTCTCTTGATGTGGGCACTGAGGGCAATAAATTTGCCCCTCAGGACTGCTTTTGCTGTGTCCCACAAGTTTCTTTGTGAGGTGTTTTCATTTTCATTGAGTTCTAGGAAATGCTTTATTTCTTCTCTGATCTCTTCTGTTACCCAGGCCTTGTTAAGGAGTGTGCTGTTCAATTTCCATGTATTAGAGAAATTTCTGCGGTATGCTTTGTTATTGAGAGCTAGCTTGATTCCACTGTGGTCAGATAGGATACAGGGGATTATGTCGATCCCTTTGTATTTGCTTAAGTTCCTTGAATGAACTATGATATGGTCTATTTTGGAGAAAGTTCCATGAACTGCTGAGAAGAATGTGTACTGTGTTGTTTTAGGGTGAAATACTCGGTAGATGTCAGTTAATTCCGCTTGAAGTATGGCCTCACTTAATTCGGTAGCTTCTTTGCCAATCCTCTGGTTGGTAGACCTGTCCTTTGGTGAGAGTGGCGTGTTAAAGTCTCCTAGTATTATCGTATTGGGATCTATTTTATTCTGTAAGTTTGAGAGCATTTGTTTAACATATCTGGGTGCACCGATATTTGGGGCATATAAGTTGATGATGGTTATATCCTCCTCTTGGATTGTTCCCTTTATTAATATGTAATGTCCGTCCTTGTCTTTCTGTACTGATTTTAATGAAAAGTTTATTTTGTCAGATATCAGGATAGCTACACCTGCTTTCTTATTGGGGGAATTTGATTGGTAGATCCTTTTCCACCCCTTCACTCTGAGTTTGTTTGTATGTTTGGCTGAGAGGTGGGTCTCCTGAAGGCAACAGATGGATGGGTCTTGTTTTCTGATCCAGTCCTCAGTTCGTTTTCTTTTAATTGGCGAATTCAGCCCATTTATATTAAGAGAAAGTATAGAGAGATGCATTGTTGTCCCTGCCATTCCGTTTTCCTAAGTTTTTCTTCTTTCCTTTCCTCCTGTGCTTGCTCAGTTAGACTTTGAGTAATGCCTGTTTGGGGCAGGTCCCAGTTCCTGGTTGCTTTCTTCAGGTTGTGTCCCCCCTCTTAGAATTCTTTGTAATGCTGGCTTAATGTTTATGTATTCATTTAGTTTTTCTTTGCTATTAAAAGTTTTCAGTTCTCCATCGAATGTGAATGCTAGCTTTGCCGGGTATATCAGTCTGGGTTGGCAGTTATTGGCTCTCAGGGCTCGTATGGTGCTTTCCCAGGCTTTTCTTGCATTCATTGTTTGTGTGGAGAGATCTGCAGTGATTCTAATTTTTTTCCCGTTGTAGTATAGCTCCTTCTTCATTTTTGCTGCATGCAGGATTGTTTCCTTATTATTCAGATCCATCATTGTTACTATTATGTGCCTAGAAGTGTTTCTCCTGGGATCTTGCTTGTTGGGTGTTCGATAAGCTTTTGTGATGTAGTTAAGATGGTCGTTTTTGAGGTGGGGAAAATTTTCATTGACTATCTTGTTAAATAGGTGTTGCATTCCCTTGCTCTGGAATTCCTCACCTTCGTCCACTCCGATTATGCGAAGGTTAAATTTTTTAGCATTATCTGCTTGCTCTTGAATTTCCCTTTGGTTTAATTTGAGTGATTTTTCCATATCTGTCACTTTTTGGTCCAGTTGGTGTATTCTGTCTTCTGTATCTGACACTCTACCTTCCATTTCATTCACTCTGTTGACCGTGGCTTCTATTGTGGTTTGCATGATGGAAATGGATCCCTTTATGGATTCAATGTTGGTTCTCAGAGTACTGATCTCACCTCTCAATGAGGTGATATCAGTATGCATTACCTCTAATTTGGCGTTTATCTCACTTCTTACTGAGGTTTGTGCAGCTTCTATTTTTGCATCCAATTTTTGTTTGATATCCTGTATATCTTTTGATAGTTCATCCTTGTGCTCTTTCAATTTCTGATCCATTTCTCGCTTTATTTCTTGAGTCATTGCCTCCAGCAACCCTTGGATGTAGTTTTTGTCTTCCATTCCTGCTTTGCTCCCACTGGGGCTCTCCCCTGCGTGGCTGCTGGCTTTTGAGGTGAGCTTGCTGTCCTGGGTAGTGGTAAACCTTGTGATTTTTCTCTGTGATTTTCGCATGGGGGTTCAGGAGACTGCTCTTCAATCTTGTTTTGGTGTGTCTGTCTTTGCTTGGTTGCTGATTCTCTATTGGTAGAGAGAGTCTGTGTCTGATCTGGATTCTGTTGGGAGCCTATTTCCAGCTGCTATTCACTTAGGATTCTCAGCTCTCTGCTGTAGCAATTCCCGCCTTTGGAAGGGTTGAGCAGCCTAGACTGCTTGTGTTTGCTCCTGCGGGTGCTCTTGGGAAGATCAGATGCTCTGGATGCACTCTCCCAAATACTGGAGTCTGCTATGGGCTCCTGATGTGTTTTTGTTTGTTTTGGGCTGGTTGTGGGCTTGAACTCTAGGTTTGGGTGCTGTCCCTCAGCTCTTCAGCTCAGGGCTGGCACCCTACCATTTGAGCCACAGCCCCACTTCTGACCCTTTTTGCTTTGTTCAGGCGCCGGTCCCCTGGCCTGGTTCCGGCCCCAGCCTGGAGCGCGCTCGTTAGGCCTGTGCTAATGTGTATACCACCTTGGTTATGCAGCCTGGAGGACACAGTTCAAATTTCTTCTACTGTTGGTAGTCTTGACCCAGGGGCACTGTTCCTGGCTTGAGCATTTAAGCTCCCTTCCCGGGGCGCTCTTGCTCTGGCCTTGCCAGCAGAGTGTGCTCCACCGGCTGGTGGGGCTCTCGAACAGTTCCCAGTTTTAGTGGGTCCTGTGGTCCGGGTGTTGGGGTAGGGAGTCTAGGTCAGGGTCTGGGGATTCCCTCCAGCTCTGGTCTCCCTTGATGGATTCCCTGTCCCCTGATGGGTACTCACCCTGTAGGTCGTCAGTTGTTGTTGCAGTCCGTCAGTTGTTGTTGCAGTCCGAGTTCAGTTGGGGTGGTTGCGGGCTGGGTTGGGCGGCCCCCCGCCGGGTCGTTGCGATCGCGACAGGTCCCTTTGTGGCGCTGCTGGTGCCGGGCGGCTTTGGCGGGATGGAGCCTCTCCGCTCCGGTGGAGAGTGATGGGTGGGGTGGGATCCTCCTGGAGACTCCCGGCTGGTAGGTTTCTCTGTTCCTGGCGATCCGCTGTTCTGCAATCCGGTACCTGGTGATCTGCAAGCAGCCCCCTGTGTCTCTGTGGCTCCGGCAGCCCCTGCCGGGCCGGCTGGCCGGCGGCTTGGCGCACTGCCGCACGGCCAGTAAAGGTTGGGGGAGGGGTCTTCGCTCTTCTCTGTTCTGAAATTCTTCTTTTCCTCTCTTTCTTTTTTTGTTATTTTCCACCTCTGGTTTTTCTCTGAGTGTTCGTCTTTTTGTTGTTGTCGGTCTCTTGGGGAGATTAAAGGTTGGAACTCGAACTCTCTTTTTGGTTGGAGAGAGCTGTGGCGTTTCCCTACTGCCCCGTCGCCATCTTGAGGACTCCGCTGTATTCAATTTATAATGAATATATATTATGTTATGTGTAAGTGTATATATATATATATATATATATATATAATTATTCTTTTTTTTTTTTTTTTTTTTTTTTTAATTTAATTTTATTTTATTTGTGAACATACTGTACAGAGGAGTTACAGTTACATGGGCAGGATAATGTGTACATTTCTTACCAAGCATTGCAGCCTCCTCCTTTGTTTATCCTTCCCATCCCTTCCCAGCCTCCCCCCTCCCCCCCTAATCCCAATCCTTCTCCTTCCTCCCTCCCCCCAGCCCCCCCCCCCCCACCAACATTGTAAAGTTCGTTTTGGACATGACAACTTGTACTTCTCATTGTTGCAACAGGTCCACCTGTATCCTTAAACAACTGGTTTTTCCCCATCTCCTCCAAAAGTTATACTGACATCAAATATAGTGAAAGCAAGGGTTATACTGTGGGGGAGGGACATACAAAGCAACAAAGAGATAATCTTATAAATGTGTTAGAAACACATGCATGAAAGAAAAAAAGATTAAAATACACATCTAAGGGTTCATTTTCCTGACATCACATTATCTGACCTTTTCCGCTTGACTCATACATATACTAGATATTACAAATAAGGGAAACCATGGGACCTATGTTTCTTTGGGCCTGGCTTACTTCACTTAATATAATTTTTTCCAAGTTTTTCCATTTCCTAACAAATGGGGCAATGTCATTCTTTCTGATGGAGGCATAGAATTCCATTGTGTATATATACCACATTTTCTTGATCCATTCATCTACTGAGGGGCATCTGGGTTGGTTCCATATCTTAGCTATGGTAAATAATGCTGCAATAAACATAGTTGTGCTGGTAGCTTTAGTGTGGTCTTGTTTGTAAACATTAGGGTAAATGCCCAAAAGTGGGATTGCTGGGTCATAGGGGAGCTCTATGTGGAGTCTTTTGAGGAACCTCCATACTGCTTTCCAAAGTGGTTGAACAAGTTTACATTCCCACCAACAATGAAGTAAGGTTCCTTTCTGTCCACATCCCCTCCAGCATCTGTTGTTGTTAGAGTTCTTGATTTTTGCCGTTCTCACTGGAGTGAGGTGATATCTCAATGTTGTTTTGATTTGCATTTCTTTTATGGCTAGGGATGTTGAACATTTCTTCATGTGTCTATTGGCCATCCTTCTTTCTTCTTCAGAGAAGTTTCTCTTTAAGTCTTTCGCCCACTTATTTATTGGGCAGTTGTTTCTTTGAGGATTTGTTGTTGGGGGGTTTAATTTTTTGAGTTCCAAGTATATTTTAGATATGAGACCCTTGTCCGTTGTATGGCTAGTAAAGATCTTCTCCCAATCCGTGGGCTTTCTATTGATCTTGCTAGCTATGTCATTTGCCCTGCAGAAGCTCTGCAACTTTATGCAATCCCATTTGTCCAACCTTTCTTTGATTTGTTGTGTTTCCAGGTCTCTATTCAGAAAATTTCGGCCTGAGCCAAGGAGACCTAGGGTTTCTCCTATTCCATCCTGTAATGTTTTCAGAGTGTCTGCTTTGAGTTCAAGGTCTTTGATCCATTTGGAGTTGATTCTGGTGCAGGGTGATATATAAGGATCTAGCTTAAGTTTTCTACATGTAGTTAACCAATTTTGCCAGCACCATTTACTGAAGAGGTTGTCTTTCTTCCATTCTATTGTTTTAGCTCCCTTATCGAAGATTAGATGGCTATAGGTCTGTGGGTTCATTTCTGGGTTTTCAATTCTATTCCATTGGTCCTGAGGTCTGTTCTTATGCCAATACCAAGCTGTTTTGATTACTATGGCTTTATAGTAGAGTTTGAAGTTTGGTATTGATATTCCTCCAGCAGTGTTCTTTCCATTCAGGAGCGTTTTTGCTATTCGGGGTCTTTTATTGTTCCATATGAATTTTTGGATTGCCTCTTCTATTTCCTTGAAGAATGAGGGTGGAATTTTGATAGGTATTGCGTTGAATTTGTAGATAGCCTTGGGAAGTATTGCCATTTTCACGATGTTAATCTTTCCAATCCAGGAGCATGGGAGGTTTTGCCATTTTTTAAGTTCTGTGTTGATTTCCTTTTTCAAGATTTTAAAGTTTTCATCATAGAGGTCCTTCACTTCTTTAGTTAAGTTAATTCCTAGGTATTTTATTTTTTGTGGGGCTATTACAAATGGAGTTGCTTTCCTAATTTCAGCCACACTTTTCTCATTGTTGGCATACAGAAAAGCCATTGATTTTTGGGGGTTAATTTTATAACCTGCTACTTTGCCGAAGTTTTGAATCAGCTTGAGTAATTTGGGAGTGGAATCTATGGGATTCTTTAAATACAAGATCATGTCATCTGCAAAGAGGGAGAGTTTTATTTCTTCTTTCCCTATTTGGATCCCCTTTATGTCTGCATCTTGTCTTATTGCTGTAGCTAGGCATTCTAATACTAGATTGAAGAGAAGTGGAGAGAGTGGGCATCCTTGTCTTGTTCCTGAGTTAAGAGGAAATGGCTTTAGTTTTTCACCATTGAGTATAATGCTGGCTGTAGGTTTGTCATATAAAGCCTTTATCGTATTGAGGAATGTTCCATGGATTCCTAATTTTTCCAAAACCTTCATCATAAAGGGGTGTTGGATCTTGTCGAATGCTTTTTCTGCATCTATTGAGATAACCATGTGGTTCTTATTCTTGCTCCTGTTGATGTGATGAATAATATTAATTGATTTGCGTATATTGAACCAGCTTTGCATCCCTGAAATGAATCCTGTTTGATCGTGGTGTATGATTTTTTGGATGAATTGTTGAAGTCGATTGGCCAAAATTTTGTTGAGAACTTTTGCATCAATGTTCATCAAAGAAATGGGTCTATAGTTCTCTTTCTTTGATGAGTCCCTGCCTGGTTTTGGGATGAGGGTTATGATGGCTTCATAGAATGTGTTCGGTAGTGAGCTTTCTCTTTCAATTTCATTGAAGAGTTGGAGGAGTATTGGTGTGAGCTCTGCTTTGAAGGCCTTGTAAAATTCCGCTGTAAAACCATCTGGTCCTGGACTTTTCTTAGCTGGGAGGTCTCTTATTGCTGTTTCTATTTCAATGCTTGATATGGGCCTGTTAAGCTGGTTTAACTCATCTTGGTTTAGTTTTGGCATGTCAATATTTGCTAGGAAAAGGTCCATTTCTGTCAAGTTCTCAAACTTATTAGCATAAAGTTTTGAGAAGTATTCCCTTATAATGTTCTGAATCTTGGTTGTTTCCGTGGTGATGTTTCCATTTTCATCTCTGAGTTTATTAATTTGGGTGTGTTCTCTTCTTTTTCTGATAAGATTTGCTAAGGGTCTGTCAATTTTGTTAAGTTTTTCGAAGAACCAACTCTTTGTTTTGTTGATTCTTTCTATAGTTTTTTTGGATTCTAATTCATTTAATTCTGATTTAATTTTGATTATTTCTTTCCGTCTACTGGATTGGGGTTTATCTTGCTGCTCTTTTTCAAGGAGGTTTAGATGTGTCATTAAATTGCTAGTTTCAGATTTCTCCAATTTGTTGATATGGGAGCTCAGAGCTATAAACTTGCCTCTGAGTACTGCCTTTGCTGTGTCCCAGAGGAGCTGGTAATTTGTGTGTTCATTTTTGTTGAATAGCATGAACATTTGAATTTCCTTTCTAATCTCTTCCATGACCCACTCTTGATTCAGCAGTGTGTTGTTCAGCCTCCATGTGATACGGGACTTTCTTTGGTGGCTTTTGGTGTTGAGTTCTAATTTTATTCCCTTGTGGTCAGAGAGAATGCAAGGTATAACTTCAATGTTTCTGAATTTAGACAAGTTTGCTTTGTGGCCTAAAATGTGGTCTATTTTAGAAAACGTTCCATGTGCTGCTGAGAAAAACGTGTATTCTGATGCTGCTGGGTGAAATGTTCGGTAGATGTCTGTTAAGTCTAGTTGATCTATGCAGCTGTTTAGATCTGCGGTTTCTCTGTTGAGTTTTTGCCGAGTTGATCTATCTAGTGGGGAGAGTGGTGTGTTAAAATCCCCAACAATTAATGTCTTTGGATCTATATGGGATTTGAGGGAAAGTAGTGTTTCTTTGATAAATTTGGGTGCTCCATTGTTTGGCGAATAGATATTTAGAATTGTAATATCCTCCTGAAGGAGAGATCCTTTAATTAGTATGTAGCGACCTTCTTTATCTCTTCTCACGAATTTTAATTTGAAGTCTATTTTATCTGATATTAAGATTGCAACGCCCGCCTGTTTATGGGGGCCGTTTGCTTGGTAGATTTTGTTCCAGCCTTTAACATTGAAAATGTGTTTGTTTCTACGGGCAAGATGTGACTCCTGCAGGCAGCAGATAGAAGGGTCTTGTTTTTTAATCCAACTAGACAGTCTATGTCGCTTAATTGGAGAGTTCAGTCCGTTAACATTAAGAGATAGGACTGAGAGGTATTTGGGAGTTCCTGCCATGTTATCCACCTTCTTGGGGGCTGCGAAAACTAGGTTCTTCCTATGGTTCTTGGATTCTCAGTTTGGGTGCAGTTTCTTGGCCTTTGTTGCGGTCTTGTTGGTTTTCTATGTGTAGGACATCTTTAAGAATCTTTTGTAGGGCTGGTTTGGTGGAGATGTATTGTTTCAATTTTTCTTTGCTATGGAAGGTTTTTATTTGGCCTTCAGTTATGAAGGAGAGTTTAGCTGGGTACAGTATTCTTGGTTGATAGTTGTTTGTTTTTAGGGCATGGCATACATCGTTCCAGGCTCTTCTTGCTTTGATTGTCTCTGCTGAGAAATCTGAGGTGATTCTAATTGGTTTCCCTTTATAGGTGATTAACCTTTTCTCCTTGACAGCTTTAAGGATCTTTTCCTTGGTCTGAGTTGATCCTGTGTGGATTATAATGTGACGGTGGGATGTCCTATTCTGGTCTGGTCTATTTGGGGTTCTAAAAGCTTCTTGTATCTGAATAGGCCTATCTTTTTGTATGTTTGGGAAGTTCTCTGCTAGGATCCTGTTAAACAAATTTCCTAGACCATTAACTTCTGTTTCTAGGTGCTCCTCTACACCCATTATCCTTAGATTAGGCCTTCTGATGGTGTCTTCTAGGTGTTGAATAGATCTATCATACTTCTTGGACTTGTCTTGGATGGTTGTATGTTCTTTCTCTATAATATCTAGGCTGTCTTCAATCCCTGAGATTCGATCTTCTGCATGGTCTAACCTGCTGTCAAGGCTCTCTACTTTGTTTTTTATCTCTTTTCCTTCTAATTGGTCAGCTTTGATGGCTTCAAGTTCTTTGTTGAAGCTCTGTTTTAGGTCTTGTATGAATTTCTTTACTTCCTTAATTTGGTGTTCAGTGTTTGTTCTCAAATCACTTAGTTGATTGGTTATGATTTCTTTGGACTCCCATTCCTTCTGTTGGGTTCCATTCAGCATTCCCTTTGTGGTCTCCCTGACTTCCTTCAGCTCTTTGTTAATGGATTCCATGAATGCCTTTACTGATCTTTGTGTGTTCTCTACCTGGTCTCTCAATTCCTGAATTACTCTTTGATTAGCTTCCTCCCGTTTGTGGGATTCCTGCAGTTCTCTTTCCTCCCGTTCCTGGGATTCCTGCAGTTCTCTTTGAGTGTTCTCAGCCTGCTCACGCCATTCCTCCCTTTCTCTTTGAGTATTCTCAAGTTGTTCACGCAAATCCTGTATCATTTTTTGAGTAGCTTCCTCACGCTTATGATATTCCTGCATAAACTTTTGGGATGCCTCCTCTCTCTCCCTATCACGCTCATACAGAGTCCTTTGTAAGTTGTCAAACTTCTCATTTATCATATTTGCCACCAGTGTTTGTAGAGCTATTTGGGAACTCTCCTCTGGATTGTTCATTATCTGATCTGACCCCTGATTATCAAGATTGGGAATTGAGATACCTGGATTTGCCATTTTTCTTGTGTTTTTTCGGCTTACTCTGCCCATTTGAGATGAAAATAGCACCAGTTTTGTGCTAGAACACTATCTTAAGGCAACCATCAACCAACATTTGCATTTATACAGTCAATAGTCTACAGATACAATCTAGTTCAACAGATACAGCTATTCAACATCAAACAACTATATGTTAATGGGCTTCGAACCGCAGAGAAGAATTTGGAAAACCAGAAATTTTTAGGGTTAGGGAGAGATGTGGGTAAAAATTAGGAATAGATTGGTATGGGGAGGCACAGGGAGAGTTAACTATGTCCTAATCTCAATGCAGGAAATAGGTTGGGTAGGATGCAAGTAGAGAGGGAGAGAAAAAGAAGAAAGGTAAAGGGAAATGAAAAGAGACCAGAAATAAAATTAGAAACGTAAAAATTAATATAGTTATGGAGATTGAAAGACCATCTATTTAGAGAGGAATGTGAATATAATGAGAAAACAGGAGGGAGATAGAGGAGATGTGAAAAACTTAAAAAATGCTTAAAATATTATATAGGTATAAAGAGGTAGTACTGCTATTAAGGAATTTAAGTCTCAGAGGTTTTGGATTGAGTAATAAATTTGTGGATTGTGTACACAATGGGGGATAGGGTCTACTAGTTAACTATGGGTTTATCAGGATGTGCAGGACAAGAGTTAAGGCACATACAGAAGAACAAAAGAAAGGAAAAGGTGAAAAGGATAAGAAAGGGAGAAAAAAAAAAGATCAGAAGTTCAGTAGAGCTAGACAAAAAACAAAAAGATAATTAAGAAAGAAAGAAATAAAAAGAGAGAAGACAAGAAAAGAAAGGAAAACGTACATTCACGTATTCCTAAAATAAAAATTATAAGAGGAAAAAAAAGTTACTGGAAAACAATTATTTTTTCAAAAAAGGCAAAAATTAAAGATTAATAAAAGTTTTAGAAAAGGAAAAAAAAATTTTATATATATAAGGTACCAAAAAAAAAAAAAAAAAAAAAAAAAAAAAGAAAAAAGAAAAGAAGAAAAAAAAAAAGTTCTTTGATTTTTTTTTTTTTTGATTTTTTTTTGGGAGGGGTGGGAAGAATCCTGTATCTCCCTTTTGTCTGTTACCAGCCTCTTGTTGGAGTCTCTGGTCAGCTTGAGGTCCTGTGGCTTGATTGGTTTCTTAAGTCAGTTTGTTCGAACAGGCAGAAAAATGCTCTGCTTTACCCGAGATTTTGAGATCCCCCTCCCAGGTTAGTTTAATGGGAGGGTGATCTGCTTTGAGAATCACAAAAGAGGGGTGATGAGGCTAGGTTCTGGTAGAGTTGAGGCCTTTCAACAAACAGTAGCTTTTCCCTGGGGCTATTTTGTGAAAAATTCACAGAGCCCACCCTGGAGCCATTCTCAGGGTTTCTGTTTTTCAATTGATTGTGGAGGCTGCTAGAGGGAGGGGCAGCCTCTGGCTCTGGTTACCCACTGAGGAAAGCCACTCCAATGGCTGGTGCCTGAGCTGGGTGACTTTTCCCTGGATGGAGCTGAGTCTGGCAGGTCACTTCGCCGTTAAGTTCTTGTGACGCCGAGTCTTGGATCCTGGGTCGTCTCTGGTCTGCAAAGTGCAGGATGAAGTTGTCCGCTCCTTGTCGGTTCTTGCTGGTGTTGAGTAGAATCCTCTCGCCCTCTGCGTCTGGCTCCTTCGTCCCGGACTCTCTGTGTGAGCGCTCAGGTATGGCCGCGGCTGCGGTAGCCGCTGCGACCCTGCCGCCGCCGCCGCCGCGGCTGCTGGCAGGCGGTCAGATGTGTCTCCTTGTCTTGGCTTCCCCTCTCTTGTCTAACTCTCTGTCCTGTGATGGCACACTTGGTGTGATTCTCTGGCTTAGGACTGTTCACTGGAACTCTAAAACTGCTTTCTATGCGAGAGCTTGTTCAGATTCCAGCTTCTCCTCCGCCATCTTCCCGGAACTCCTATATAATTATTCTTAAATAGTTCTTATAGGCACAAACACCTACAGATATTTCTTTGTCAAAATCATCCATTTCAGCTTTGCATGCATGTTAGGAATTACTAACAAAATCATCAAAACGTATGTGATTTGCTATAGGGTAAACTCCATTCCGTTCACTGTATAGGTTTGTCCGTGATAAGGATGCTTCATTTTGTGTATACATCCATCTTATAGTGTGAAATAAATAATTAGGATACTTTATACCTCATTGGAATTTCATATGGATCTATATGTTCCATAGAGAAATATGCACAGTGACTGTTGTATTGTGATTTTCAAACATGTCCTTTGGTGAAAAAACTAACAAAATGATGAGAGACTGAAGTATTTTTTCTAATGGTTGTTTACACTGTCCAATTACACCATGACACATCTGAAATCCGGCCACAATCTAAATCAAAATTCCTTCAATGGGACAGTTTTACAATCAGCGTTAGTCTACATTGGATTTGGAAAAGAGTAAGGTTGTATTGCTTTGAGCATACGCCCAATTTTATTAGGTCGAAATTTTACAACTCAAATGGAATCAAGGTGTATCATGTTTTGTTTTTTTTTCAATATTCCTCCATGAACACTGGTGTTTTAGATTTGAATAAGTTTACTGTAAAATATTCAAGGTACAATAGGATGTTAAGGAGTGAAAAAATACTCTACAAGGTGGGATTCCTTCCTGGAGCCATTTGTGTTAGTAACACACTGCAAAGTGGGTTTAGAGTGAGTTTTTAGTAGGGCAATGTGTGTATGTATCTGCACACGCACATGTGCTCATATGAACACCTGTGTCTATAACATGTTTCAATCAGAAACTAGGTAGTGAAACTATACTAAAATCTGTGAACCGCATAATTGATCATTTGGTATAATTCTTTATATGTTGAGCTTAAGAATTGACATTTGGGACTGTAAATGTAACAGGGTAGTGAGTGTTTTCCAAGTATGCATGAAGCTCCACAGACTCCGAAAAAGCTGAAAAAACGGTGCTGTGGTTCAAGTGGTAGAGCGCTAGCTTTGAGCTGAAGAACTGAGAGACATTTCACAGGGCCAAAGTTCAGGTCCAATGACAGGCAAAAATTCGGGTTTTTTTGTTTATTGTGTTTTACAATGTGATCTTTTGAGTCAATGCAAAGGAATGGGATTATTGGATAATAGAGGAGCTCTCTTTTTAATATATACGAACTCGAGAGTGTTTTCAAAAGTAGTTGAAACTTGTCGATATTCCTAATACAGAATAGTGATGTTCCCATTTGGTCACATATATGCCAGCTTCTGATACGATTTCTTGTCAAAATGTGTCCTATTTTAAAGGGATTAAGTAGGAATCTCAGTGCAGTTTTCATTTGCATTCCTTTTCTACATGCAAATTGTTTCCAATTTGCAGAGAAAACGGATGTTAATGCAAGGAAGCCCCTTTATTATTTATTAGCAATCTTTTAGTTAAGACATGATTCATCTGCTACATGAGCAAGTTAATATTACTTAAAAACTTCAAATTAATTAAACACTTAAAAGTGAATTTTAATATTAAAAATATAAAATTCAAAAGAAGACTCATCAAATAGGTCAAATAACATAAGGGTGCATTCAAAAAGCATGAACTGTTATCATCGAATATTTGTCAGCCATTTTATTCCAGAAATTGCATAGGAATTTTGTGTTGAACAAATATATTACCAAAAACATATTACCAAAATTCAAAGAATATTATCCAAAGAGACTAGAGAAGATGGCTCATTATAGCCATGTGTCTTAAAGCCTTAAAACAAGCTCATATTTCTTCTGTTTTTCTGTATAGAAATCCATGCTGCTGATAAAAATAAACCATTTGATGTGCACGAGAATTATTTTCATCACTATTATGACCAGAAATATTGACTATTTCTCCATGCATGTATTGGTCATTCTTATTTCATACCCAGAGAAATCCCTTGTGTACATTAGCCCTCATATAAATGAGGTGGTTGTTTGATTTTGTGGTGATTTAATTTTGTTAATAAATTTGCATGTTGTATTGTTAGATCTTTATTAGATGATCTCCCAAACTGGGTTTTGTTCTGCTATTTATGTTCCTATCCCTGAGTATTGCAAATCAAATGTTCTCTCATTGAATGCAATCCTATATATTCAGCCCTCCTTTGATTCATTGTGACTGGATTTTTATTTAGTAAGTTTTCCCCTTAGAATCCAAGATGATAGGGCATCGCCTATACCACACTATGATATTTCATGAAACTTACACCTACTTTGAGGTCTTTAATCCACATGAACTTGGTTCTGGCTCAAGTTCAAATATAATGATCTCCTTTCAATTAATCATACAAGTATAGCTATTTTTATGTGCACCATATTGAAGAGAGTCTCCATAATCTGATGATTTTAGCACCTTTATCAAAATTCCATATGTCTCTAGGATGCTTGGCTTATGTAAGTGCGAGTACTAAGTAACTAATTGATAATCTACCTTACTGTGTGTGTGTGTGTGTGTGTGTGTGTGTGTGTGTGTGTGTGTCTGTATGTGTGTTGGATTGTTTCTGTGTGCTTAATAACAGAGTTTGGAGTGCACTAATGACATTCTTGTTATGCTTTTCTTCTATGGGCTGCTTTCTTTTTCTTCTATATTTCCAAGTGACTTTTTTGTCTTTCAGCAAAGAATGTTTTAGGGATATTGATCAGTACTACTTGAATTTACATGGGCACGTTTCCAAATTTCTCGATGTCAGTACTTGCAATAATGCAGCGTGTGCTGCATTAAATTAAATGAAAGTATGTTTTACTTTCTATTTTCAGATGATTAATATGTTCCAGGTAGAGTTCCATCACTTCTTCTGTGAAGTCCTAGTTATTTTCTTTTGGAGGGTATCAGGAAAGAAATTGTTTTGGTGGATAAAGCATCATTGTTCTCATTTTTGGAATAAAGGAATGCTGTTGATTTCTTTGAGTTCGTTGTAAACATTGTTACTTTGCCAAAAGTTAGAACAGCACAGGAAATTAGTATTCTAGCCTATAAGACTACTTTCAATACAGGATCAAGTTCTTTGCCAAGAAGCAGAGATTCCTTCCTTCTTTCCCTATTTGTCTCTCATTTTGGTTTGCCTTACCATATTAATTCAGCTAGCAATTCCAATTCTATATTGTAGATAAATACAGAGAAGGGATTCATTTTCTGCTCCCTAATGGTAGTGGAAATGGTTTTCTTTTTTCAGCATTAAGTGTAAGATAACTGTAGGATTGTCATATGCAATCTTTATTTTATTGAGGAATATTCTGTGGGTTTCTATTTTCTCCAGAGTTGACGTAATGAGGAGGCATGGATTTTATGTAATTGATGGGCTTCTTCCTCTTGATATATTGAATTACATGGATTGATTTGCATATATTGAACCAACTTTACGCTATGGTATGATTCCCCTTTGTTGAGAGCTTGTAGTTATTTTATTAACTCTTTATATCAGCAAGCCAGACACTATTGAGACGTTTAAACGGATGGTCAAGCAAAATGTTTCCAGTTCTTTCATTGATGAATCCAAAGCAGGTTTTTTTTTTTTTTAAATTGTGAAAATACTGTACAGAGGAGTTACAATTACACGTGCAAGATAAAGACTACTTTTCTTATTAAGCATTGTAGCCTCCTCCTATATTTCCCCTTCTCACCCCTTCCCATCCTTCCCCCACGCCCCATCCAATCCTCTCCCTCCACCCCCAGCACCAAAGTTGTGAAGTTCGTATTTAACATAAAGACTTGTACATCTCATTGTTGCAATGGTTCTACCTGTATCCTTGTTTAAATGATTTGCTTTTTCCCTTCCTCTCCACACATTATACCGACACCAAATACAGTGAAAGCAGGGGTTATACCGTGGGGGAGGGACATACAAAGCAACAAAGAAATAATCTTATAAATGTGTTAGAAACAATCGCATGAAAAAAGAAAAAAAAACTTGAATACATATCTTAAGGTTCATTTCCCTAACATCAACTTATCCGACCTTTTCTGCTTGACTCAGACATATACTAGATATTGCAAATAAGGAAAACCATCGGGTCTGGCTTACATCACTTAATATAATTTTTTTCCAAGTCTTTCCATTTCCTAACTAATGGGGCAATCTTCTTCTTTCTGATGGAGCCTTAGAATTTCATTGTGTATATATAACAGATATTCTTGATCCATTCATCTACTGAGGGGCATCTGGGTTTGTTCCAGATCTTACTATAGTAAATAATGCTGCAATAAACATATTCATGCTGGTACCTTTAGTGTAATCTTGTTTGTGAACATTTAGGTAAATGCCCAAAAGTAGGATTGCTGGGTCATAGGGGAGCTCTATATGGAGTCTTTTGAGGAAACTCCATACTGCTTTCCAAAGTGGTTGAACAAGTTTACACTCCCACCAAAAATGCAGTAAGGTTCCCTTCTGTCCACAGCCCCTCCTTCATCTGTTGTTATTAGAGTTCTTGATTTTAGCCATTCTAACTGGGGTGAGGTGGTATCTCAATGTTGTTTTGATTTGCGTTTCTGTTATGGCTAGGGAGGTTGAGCATTTCTTCATGTGTCTGTTGGCCATTCTTCTTTCCTCTTCGGAGAAGTTTCTCTTTAAGTCTTTAGCTCACTTATTTATTGTGCAGTTGTTTCTTTGAGGATTTGTTGTTTGGGGATATAATTTTTTGAGTTCCAGGTATATTTTAGATATGAGACCCCTGTCCGTTGTATGGCTATTGAATAACTTCTCCCAATCTGTAGGCTCATAGCAGGTTTTATTTAGTCAGTATGCTGGACTCATACAGCAATTTCACTGTGAACGTTGCCTGTCTGTTTGATTAAGGATTTTAGGATTATTAGATAGGGTTGTACTTTTAACTATTTCCAAAAATCACCTATGAAACCTTTCTGTCCTGGGCTTTATTTAGTTGGGTTTTCCCAATATTCCCTTACCTACTTATGAATCTCGACTGTCATGAATTTAGATATCTCATCTTTGGTTTCACTCATTTGGGTGCATTCTCTCTCTGTGTCTCTCTTCTGTAACTCTCTTTTTTCTCAGACTTGCTAAGGGTCTATGAATATGTTTATATTTTCACTTAAACTAAAAATTGTCTTTCAATCCATTTATGGTTTTTAGGATTGCCATTTTAATTCTAGTTTATTGTCTCTTCTATCCATGAAGCACTTAGGTGTATATATTACCTATCCTATTGTTGTTAATCTAGACCAGAGAAGTTGAGTAGATAAAAACAAGGATAATTCAAAATTTTTGTTTGATTTGTTCTCTGTAACCTTTATTAGGTTTTGCTATTGCATATTGTAAGTGACCCTTCCTAACAAGAGATGTGCCTTCTCACAATACGCATTATTATTTCTTTTGCCATGAATGTCTGCACTGTGCTGCAATTGTCCACTGGGCACAAGAATGAGCTGGTTGATTTTTCTAAATTCATGTCATAGGAATTTCAAAATTAATTGTTCCTAAATATACCTGTGATATATGCTGTCATAGTACATCACAAAGTAGTCATATTTCTTCTCTCTAAAAAATTTAGTTACTTCCATGATACATTAAAATTAAGAAGGTTTCTCTGAGTAGAAATAGATTTCCATTGTCAACATTTTAGCTTCAATGAGTTCACATTATCCTCCATGATTTTGATGAAAACTCTCTGAAATTAACATTTACATATAATTCCTTGCAATTCCACACAGAACCAACGGATAAAATAAAGACATAGATAGGAGAGAGGCACCAAACTGACCAATGAGCACACATTCTCAGTAGGATTTCAGAATTTATTGGGTACTTTCCAATCAGTAACATTTTTTTCTATTCTTGATGAAGGAGTTACATATTCTAGTAAAAGAATGCAGACTTGAAATTTATTGCTTTTATAGTTTCTGGAAGCTATGCAAAGAAGGCTGCACATTTTTATATAAATCAATGTGTAATATAATTAAATCCATTTTGTTTCTGATTACATTTCAATATGATTTCAGAATAAGACTACTAAGACAATTATCTCCTATTTTTATGACACTAAAGAACATTGTCAGAATTTCACATGAAAAAATATGATTCAATATAAAAATATTGATTTTTACTCCTTGAAGGATATTATGTCATGATATAAATTAGCATGAGTAATAAAATGATATGTAGGGAATGAGAACACACCCCTAAGAAATTATTGTTGAAAAGAGGAGTATATTCTAGAATATTTTTTTTCAAGAAATATCGTTCATTATTGGAAAGGAGAATGACATATGTGCAGCGTAAAACATTAAAGCACTATTATATTCTTGCCCACTTTACACCCAACCAGTGCCATTCATATTCTGTCAGAATTGAAGACATTATTGTACATTTTTCCCTTTCTCCTCCAACCATATTGGAGATTTTCAGGACTTTGAGTATCATCCAGAGTATATAAAATTTGAGGCCCAATTGTTCTTTGGCATTTTTGGTCAGCAACTTTCATATAAAACCAGTCTACAGATCCTCTATTTCCACACACACTTTTGGATTCCAAACTACATTGTTCAAGGTTATTTGATATTACTTGCTGTGATAAATGATAGTAACGCTCTGTAATATTTACTGTGATTTTATTGCTAGACAAATAGAAGAGAATTAAAGGTTAGTATAAATGCATAAGCAAAAAATAATCCAAAGAAAGATGTAGTATCCATTTGGAGAATTGTGCAAAATACAAAAAATTCTAACAAGACACATGTCTCCTAATACTAGCTTTGTTATCAAACTCAATGTATAAAAGAATAGCAACTGGACTTTTGGGGTAGTCCATCCCATTTTTATGTTTCAGTTGTCTAAAGCACAATTTGACCTGATAGTCCTGCAGTCAGAACTGGAAATTAGCATTCTTTGATCTAAAACAATGAAAAAGACAAATCTCAAGGGAGATAGTCTAAAAGATGACAACTGTTCATAAATAAAATCAAACAAATGAAAAAGAGTGGGGATATTTTGTTCTTTCATATGAAAGGGATCTTGCCTTACTGACTCTGATTTACATTACGAGATACGAATGTCATATGAAAATATATCACTTTGTGCACTTTCCAAAAACTATTTCTATAGGTCATTTGGCTCTCTTTTTAGAAATATCAAATAATGAACAGATACTATCCTTCTATTTCCACATTCCCTTGTCTGTTTTGATAGTATTGTTTCACTTGCAGCTTTCATGCTCTGTGCAGAAAATCACAATGATTCTCTTCTTATTAGTTTAGAAAACTGCATTCTAAAACCCGTATAAATTGAAAAGGCACTGATGTTCATGTTATAGATTTGAAAACAAAAAGATATTCATATTTCTGCTCTTGTGCAGTTCCGAGTCACTGCACATGTGGTATCAGAAAGATTGGTACGATTTTAAGAGGTTTCAAAAAAAGAGCTTTTGAGTGTAATATTCCCAAATATTTTTCTTTTTGTTCCATCATAGGCGTTGAACTCATGGCATGGACCCCTTCCCTGGCTCCTCATTTGAAGGCAAGTGCTCTATTTATTGAGCAACAGCACAGCTTGTGATTTTCAATGGTTCATTGGAGACGAGAGTCTAATGGACTGTCCTGCCGGGTCTGACTTTGAACTTTGATCTTCAGATCTCAGGCCCCTAAGTAGATCAGATTAATGTCATGAGACACAGCACCCAGCTAGATAAGATGAAAGTCATGAGACACACACCAGCTTCAGGCCATATTTTAAGGAACAGGTCTTACATAATTTTTTATGATATATGGAGTAAAGTATTTCCTAAGATAACTTTATTAACATATTTACAGTTGCATGCAATAACTTCATTCCTTGCTGGATGAATTTCACTAAGGAGAACACTATACTGCACATCAATCATCCCTTTTCAATGCCTGAAATATAACAATCCAGTTATAGCTTTTCTGGGAATAGATTTAAAGAAGAGAATAATTACTTCTGTGGAACAGACTATCGAAACAAGAGCAATGGGAAAGCACATATTTGTAGGTGTAAACAGTATGATCAGAGTTCAGATGATTAGAGATTAAGAAAACATCAGCAGGAACCTACTATTGAAACATACCAGAATATCAGTGAATTTTATGGTCATATCATAGTACTCAGAAATGGAAATCTTCTCTTCAATCTTTGGGCCAGAAAGAAGCATTTTCTTTCCTTCACTTTGGCTAGCTTTGTGATGGAAGATCCGAGATCATGAGCTAGAAAATAATTATGTCAGAACAACAGTAGTTGGGGTCCCACACAGAGAAGTAATTGGATTTGACAACTGCAAATGAAATGTGTATGTGATGGAAGAGGTTCCTGTTGTCTTTAGCCACGCTAGTTAATTTTAGATAAGTAGCAGACCCATTAATATGCCCACATCAGTTATCAAATTCCCCACTTAACTGTTTGCATGTTTCCTTTTTTCTCCCTTCTCAACATTACTCATTTTCAGAGCTTTGCTGAATATCAACTGCCTTCCTACAGATTCATTCTCACGTCATATTCTCTAGGTTTGGTTGAAATGCCAGGACACTACATTCTGAATTGCAGTATTGTTTCTATCAAAAAATTATAGCACAACTCTCTAAATTTCTGGCCAATATTCCATCAACTGCCCTAATTTAAACCTGTATCAATGCTAGGAATGTTTTTAGCATTATTTCATAAAAGTTATTAATAGCATGCATGTAACTACCAAAATAAACCTTCATAAATTACTATCCAGGCACATGAACTTTTTGATTACACGTGTTTTAATCACTTCCTGAGAATTTTACAGCATAATTTAAACTGTGATCCACAATGTAGAAATACACTATGATGTTTACTAAACAAAATATATATTTTAAAATAAAATTTTATTAAAAATTTTTGTTAATGTCATCTGTATATTTCTGTGAGTATGGATGTTTATCCTTCATAGGCTATGCAACTATTAAGAGCACAGGATTAATTCTACAAACATTACTAAACTTTAAATTTAAACTCTATTTGAATACATATTGAGAAAACTTCATATCTCAAACAGGACTTAAAATGAATTTAGCACTTACTCATATGTATGAGGTCCTGTGACAGTATTTCTATTTTTCCATGCCAACAGAGTTTCTCAATCTTGACCTACAGGAGACATGTCAATGAATACACAGGCTACAAAAATCAAATAGTGTAACTACAAGGGAGAAACACTATGGAAAATAAAGTTGGAAAAACAAGAAAAAAAGTTGTTCATAGTATATTAAGCAAAACACCAACAGTGATAAAAAGCCACTTTTTCCATAATTTGGGGTACATTTTGCTTATCCTTATCTTGTATATTCGTATATACCTAGCTAATAACCTATTGCAATCTTCTTCTAGAATGAAACATTTACCAAATATTACAATAAGGGAATCAATGATACATATTTTAAGTGTAACTTGTCAAGGAAAATGTATGTGTAATCACTGGATAAGTTCAAACTTAAAGTTGAATAACCTAGGAAAATGAACAACCAATATTCAATACACAGTGCAGGCAAAATTGGTTAACTATTATAAAAATTAGAGTTACATCCTTCTATAACAACCTGTGTCAGAATCAAATCCAAATGAATCCAAGACCTCAAGGTTAAAGAAAATGCTCTGAATGGAAAGAATATGAGAAATACTTGGGCTCCTTAGAACCGGTTGAAACTTTCTTATTATCGACGTATAAAAATATCAAGTAAAACAAAAGTTGGACAAATGGCATTGCTTCAACCTGCAGGGCAGGTTCTTCTTGGCACAGGATATAGTTAATAAAGTAAATAAAACGTGAAATGCTGGGAGTAGACATGAAACAAGGCATGAAATAGCAAAGGTTTTTATACCTGAAGGATTTGAAAAATCAAAAATTTAAATCCAGCTTCAACACTCCAAACAATAAAGTCACCCTATGATAAGAAGGCTAAATATTTAAAGAGAGATTACACTGAGGAAATGAGTATGGCCAAAGAAATGCTGAACCTCTCTCTCAGTAAACTCAAGGCAAATGAAGTCAACATTGAGATCCCAACACATGCAATTCGAATGGCAGTTATGTTCACTGTAACATTATTTATGGTGGGGAAAAAGGAACCACTTCAGATGCTTGAGATCAAGAAAATGTGGAGAATATACACAATGGATTTCTGGATTTGCATAAGAAAGAATGAAACTGTCCCAATTGTAATGAATGGAAATTCTTGGAAAAAAATCTTATGAAGTAAAGGAGGCCAGACCCAAACAAACATAAGCTCCACGTTTTCTCTTATTTGTAAAAGTTGTCCATTTTTGGCCCAAAAGTAGATCCAAATAGCCTCATATTAATATACATATAACAATAGAAGATTTGGCTAAACTGAGCTCTGAGATAAGAAAACAACAGGTTTTTATTACTTTGTCTTTGCTTTTAATGTACTCTGTGAAGCTATTTCTTTTACAGGCATCAGAATTTTGGTACTGTGTGTTTTGCATGTAAATTAATGAGAGTTAGACACCTGAGAAAAGGACATAGGCGAACCAAAGTAGAAAAACCTCAACAAAAAACACATTGGAAATAAACTACAACTGTTGGGAGGATATGGAGGACTAACGCAGAAGATATGTATGGAAGGTATGAGCATTGGGCAAGGACATATGATCACAAAAATGCTCACTCACAGATTATATATATAAATGTAATTGTTATGTACATCATCTTGAAAATAGGATTCCATTAAAAAGAAAGTATCCTCAATTCTCATAAATTACCACAGTTATTGAAATTGATGGGTTTGTCATACATGTACAGATGTGTAAATGGTTTTCCTCTCTTTACAGTCCTAAAAGCTTAGAAAAAGTTACAGCTTTCTCCAACTCAACAGGATCTGAGCCAACATTGACAAATTTATGTTGAAATAATTTTTGTGCAAATATTTCTCTAGGAAATTCAATACTCATTTGAAATTGCAAACCAAGAGAAATCCTGGTGATGAACTGTGTCCCAAATCAGAAACCATCACATTTTAACACCTTTCACACATGTGAGGAAAATGTTCATATGTGAAACTTCCTCTTCTGTAGTAAAATACTTCAACTCTATTGATTGCATAGGATTCCTAACCACTAATAAATATTTTTTGCAAGGGAAATCTTCCTAATATATACTTCAAAAGCTATTCCATTAAGCAATAGCAATGTGGTGGACCAAAAATGCCAAATCAACTATAAAATTTTGGTGTTCGGGGTATAAGTATGAGCAGCTGGTGATATATATGTTGAAAACAAAGTTAGGATTCATCACAAATGGTTTTGTGAAGTAGCCTTGACTTACAGTCCAGAGGTACAGAATAATCTTCTGTAAACATTTTAGCAATATACTGGTAAATTCTTGAATGATGCTTGTAATCTTATCTGATAAATGTCATTCTATGTACAAAATGAGATGACACATTAAAAAAAAAAAAAAACAGTGAACTGCTTTAGAATCTTTTGTCATGAGAAATCGTTGCAAAATTATATGGTTTAAAAATCTCTGTGGCTGGGCACCGGTGGCTCATGTTTGTAATCCTAACTACACAGGAGGCTGAGATCTAAGGATCATGTTTCAAAGCCAGCCCGGGAAGGAAAGTCCGTGAAATTATTATGTCCAATAAAAAACCACCAGAAAACCAGAAGTAGCACGGTAGCACAAGTTGAAGAGTGCTCTCCTAGAGCTGAAGAGTTGACTGACAGTCCTCAGGCCCAGAGTTCAAGGCCAATGACTGACAAAATAAAATGAAGAAAACAAAGCAACACAAAAAAACTCTCTGAATAACAGAATTGGTTATGAAATTTGTATGAGGGGTTAATATATTTGTCTCATATTTTTATTATGTTGAACAGCAATAAGAAATGAAATGTAACATATTATTCCAAGGTAATTTTACCTGTTTGATGGGTCAACTTACATTTAGAAGTTTGGAAAAAGCCTTTCTTCAGGTTTCCCTCTTTATCCTACAACTTAGGCATGTTATTTAATGGACACCACTTGGCTATGTCCAAGGTATTCTTGAGAGACCTACTTTTGGCTTGCATGGCCTTAAATCCCACATTTGGTTTGTTTGAATGTCCTCCAATTAGGCACAATCACTTACTGGGTTCAATAATCAAGATTCTTGACTCCCTGTCACATCAGAAAAAGGATATTCCTTTCTATCTGATTTAGAAATACTCTGTGACTCCTGTCACTTTCATTGTGGGACAGAACAGTCATATAACTTTTCTGTTCTCTATACAGAATTCCAAATTCCATGTTGCTGTCTCACAATTTCCAGATTTATTTGTACATTGGTAAATAGCAATGCTCAGTAAATGGACTCTGATAGTACATAGCATGCACTAATAAAAATCTGGGTATATCTATGTATATATATATATATATACATATATAATTTATATAAATTACCAATTATAAATTAGGCACAATTAAAAATTGTGCCGCCATGAATATTCAAATAATTTAACCTCATACTGAATATAATTAGCAGGTTATATTATAATTCTTTTAGGATGGGAAAATAACAATAATTTATATAATTGTGTTCAGACATTGTGTGAAAATATAGTATCCAAATTAATACTTTCCTTATTATTCAAGTATTGTTTAAATCGTTGATTTGCTTCTTTGCGATAAACCCTGTCTATGTTTGTGCCAATTTCTTTGTGGAATTCTCTCTTATGCCTGTTTCTGAAGTATTTGGTTTGACATGCTGCAATCTTGTTTCAAACGGTGACACCTTGGTTGCAAAAATAATGTTTTTCTTACATTACTTAGGGAAACATTTCTGTTCCCATTATTGTAACATGATTAACCCAGACGGTAACATGTGCAGTATGGCACTCTGCAGTAAAACAAATCATCTTTTAACCTGACTCCTTCCAACACTCTTCTCTTACTATCATGCATTTAGAATAAACTTGAAGTTCTCTAAAACCTACAGGGTTCAAATACAGTAATGTTCCCTTTCAATAAAGTACTGAAGATACAATTTCAAAATGATTTTAACAGGAATCAGTATTCAGAAACTCCTATTTTTTCACTGTTCAATTACTGCAATATTCACGTGATATTAATGTTTTATACGTACCAACACTTTTAAAAATGATTTTCTATAGTAGAAATAGTGTACAAAGGGGTTACAGTTACATGAGTAAGGTAAAGAGTACAGTTCCTATCAAGCATTGTTACCTCTTTGTTTTTCCCCTATTAATCCTTTCCCAGTCCCCAAATTCCCCTCCCCCCCACGTTTTAAAGTTCGTTTTATACATAGTGTCTTGTACATCTCATTGTTACAATGTGTATTCCTTTATCGTTCTTCCAGTATTTTGTTATTTCCCTTTCCCTCCCCAAATTGGAAGGATTTATATAAAAGATGTAGTCAAAAGACTCCACATAGAGCTTCCTTATGACCCCGCAATCCAACTTTTGGGCATTTAACCAGATGATCACAAACAAGGGTATACTAAAGTCACAAGCACAACTGTGTTCATTGCAGCATTATTTGTCATACCTAAGAATAAGGAACCAACCCAGATAGATGCCCCTCAGTAGTTGAATAGAACAGGAAATAGTGATATAGATATATATATATATATATATATATATATATATATATATATATATGATTTCTATACCTCCATCGGAAAGAATGACATTGCCCCACTTATTAGGAAATCAAAAGACTTGGAAAAAAATATATTTAGCATCACATCACTTTAAAGTGTAATTTAATATCTATCTATCGAATCGAATCCATACATTTTAAAGCTTTTCTGCACATCTGATCATTGTAACATAGACATATACTAATTATACCAAATAAATGAAACTTTTGTATTGACAAATCTGAACATAACGGATAAAACAGGATTTTAAAGCATACTATAAATGTCACAGCAAGAAGAGATTAAATTTTTCTTGAGAAATACATTCAATAGATGCTGCTAAAGCTTATTGAGACAAAAGTATTACTTATTCAATTAAAACCATCATATAATTTGGTTGAAAAATACAAAAATCGTAGGTTTCAACATATTATCATTGTTTTGATATCATTCATCTCTTATCCAATTGGAGTGATTAAAATTGGAGATCTGAACATTAGTTCAAAACCAGTTGACCAAAGGGATACAAAAATTTTATGATTAATTGATTATATTATGAGATACTGAAATTGACACTGTAATAACTGGCATGAATTCAAAACTAACAATCTGTATTAACAGTTAAAATTGTCAATTCAATTAAACTTAGTTATGCATATTTTCAGATGATAATCATAAAGGCCAATACTAGGAGATGTCCTCTACCATAGTAATAAAAGCATGAAGTAATGATGGAAATTTTTTATTGAATATTAACAAAACAAAACAAAATGCATGCACTATGAAGAAGAATAGGAAAAACGAAATTTTCATTCATCTAAAGGGAAATGATGTTGGATATATAGTTTTTCCCATGGTTCTTTGAAAGGGATAGAAAAGTACAGAGCTGTCTGTGATTCCGTTTCTTCTTCATAGCTCATGCATTTTGTTTGTTGGCATATATTTAAATATTCAATAATTAATCTCAATACCTTCTTTCAGGAACCTCCATACTGCTTTCCATAGTGGTTGAACAAGTTTACACTCCCACTAACAATGAAGTAAGGTTCCCTTCTGTCCACATCCCCTCCAGCACCTGTTGTTGTTAGAGTTCTTGATTATAGCCATTCTAGCTGGGGTGAGGTGGTATCTCAATGTTGTTTTGATTTGCATTTCTTTTATGGCTAGAGACGTTGAGCATTTCTTCATGTGTCTATAGGCCATTCTTCTTTCCTCTTCAGAGAAGTTTCTCTTTAAGTCTTTAGCCCACTTATTTATTGGGCAGTTGTTTCTTTGAAGATTTGTTGATGGGGGATTTAACTTTTTGAGTTCCAGGTATATTTTAGATATGAGACCCTTGTCGGTTGTATGGCTAATGAAGATCTTTTCCCAGTCGGTGGGCTTTCTATTGATCTTCCTAGCTATGCCCAAAGAAACATAGGTCCCATGATTTCCATTATTTGCAGTAGTTAGTATGTCTGAGTCAAGCAGAAAAGGTCAGATAAGGTGATGTTTCAGAAATAAACCCTCAGATATGTATTCAAATGTTTCTTTTCTCCTTTCATGTTATTGTTTCTAACACATTTATAAGATTATTTCTTTGTTGCTTTGTATGCCCCTCCTCCACAATATAACCCCTGCTTTCACTATATTTGATGTCGGTATAATTTGTCGAGGGGAAGGAAAAAAACAAATCGCTTAAATAGCGATACAGTTGGACCCATTGCCACAATGAGTTTTATAAGTCGTTATGTCGAAAACGAACTTTACAACTTTGTTGCAGGGGGTGGGTGGGGTTGGGGCGGTGAGGATTGGGTGGTGTGGAGAGGGGAGGATGGGAAGGGATGGGGAGGGGAAACAAAGGAGGAGCCTACAATGCTAGATAAGAAATATACTTATTATCTTGCCCATGTAATTGTAACCCCTCTGTACAGTATTTTCACAATAAAAAAAGAATATTGTAAATTATATTTGAGGTATTAGGCAATGTTGAGTAGAAGGAAACCACCTCCAAAGTTTGTGAAATCTGGCTAACACAGTTTAAAATAATTGTCTAAAATAAAACATCTTCCATAGTCTCTGCTCTGCAAATACACAAGTTGAACTTCCACTGTCATGGTTTCCATTACATTTTGCTGATAATTTCAGAAGAAATGCAAAAGTCCCTACATGACATGTCTCCCCACACACTCTCTCAAGTCATTCACATACTTTTACAAGTCAAACTTAAAAAGAAACCCTAATTTATGCATGAACTGAAGGCTGTATGAGGAGCCAACCTTTTACCCTGATTCTTAGAGAAGGTAACTGATTCTTATAAAAGATATGTACCACAAAGCAAAGGAATCATTGTGAGTTATGAGAATCAAAATTTGAGATTGGTACTGTTGTTCAATAGGTAGTAAATTTCAGTAGAACAGTGTGCAGTGCCCAATTTACACTGAAACATTAGCTTTTACCAGATAATATGGGCACTTCCACGACCTTATTTTGTCTTTTGTGTCATAGCGACATTGCAATAACCTATCAGGATCCACAGATTCCTCTGAAAATGAAATATTTCAGTGTGGGAAAACGCAATATATTGGGGAAGGTACAAATCTTCACTGTTTTCCCCTTTTAACTACTATACAATACCTTAGGAATCACTCTTAGGAGAATGCACATTCAAAATAGAACAAAGAGTATTACTGTGGATATTACCTTCTGATGTACTCTCACTTTCCTTCAGATAATTGTTCTCATTTCTATTATGAAAATATTCATTCTCGTTAAATATTTTTTGTTTGAGTCAAGTGGCATTGTTACCCTATTTATCCTCTGAGAGGATAAATATCAATGGAGGGAGGCTCATGATTTATCTGCATTTTTACAATTCAGTAAAGAAAAGGGCCATAATTTATTCTTTCTTACATCTCAATCTGTCATAAGAACTCAAAGTTATAATGATCAACATGTCTAAAATTTCAGAGTCGATCCGGAGTAGTACTATCTACCCAAATCTGTCTACTCCTGTGTTGATACCATCTGTGATTCAATCAATGAAGAAAATAAGGTGAACTCAACAAAGTAAATAATTTCTAAAAATTGTGTAACATTTTCATTGTGATAGGCAGGTAAATGTCAGCAGTCATTTGGAAACAAAAATACTCCGAGAACAATCCTGACTAAATACATCAAAATGAGAGTTCTTAAATGTTGGGATTTCTTTAATGAAATGAACAATAAACAAGTAGAATATATTCATCTCTAAATCTTGTAGCTAGACACAAATGTACTGAAATACATTGATTTCTCGGTCTACATCACAGATTAGCGTCACTTATAGCAAGCTATACAAATGTATAACTTTTGAACCCAACAAATTCCATAATTTTCAATCCCTTTTTATTCTTCATCAGAGACAATCAGTAGAGGAAAATATATCGTGACAATGTTGAACGAATTTGCAAAAAGTTTTCTAAATTACAAATGTCTTAAGTACCCATTTTCACATAACCTTTTACAAATATCAAACACCTATTAAAAAATTGCACTCACCTGAAGGAGGATTTGCCATTCTTGTACATCTAACTTGATCCCTACTAGGATGATAAGCTCAGTAGGAAGAATCATTCTGATAAGTGCTTCGGAGACAAGATATGTACCACAAAGCAAAGGAATCATTGTGAATCATGAGAATCAAAATTTGAGATTGGGAATCTTGTTGAACAGGTAGTAAATTAGTAGAACAGTGTCCAGTAGCCATGAAGCAGAGCCTTAAGACATTTAACCATAGGATCCACATGAAAGTGATGGGAATAGAAGTCAATATCAAGGTCACTAGAAAGGAAATTGTGATTTTCCTGAAGTGTGGGGAAGTAAAGTATTTTGATTCATTTATCTATTGAACAATAGATCCTAATTGGAAAAAATTTTATTAAATACATCTTGGATTGTCAGTAATAGAAAGGAAAAAAAGCCAATATGAGGGAGTGTCCCAGTCACATCCAAGAGCCAAATAGACACAATGTATTTGTAAGATATGGAGGAAGGAATTGTGATCTGTCTCCTAAAGTTAACTGAATTCACCAAAAACAGTCAGTATCTCTTCTTCCCCACAATGGAAGATATCCCACTCTTAGGTTGTCCACAACAATTAATACTTCTGGATAGACACTTTTCTGGGTGGGGTTATTGTTAATGTGCTGTAGCCAATAATCCTCGCTTCTGTTGAATGAACTGAGGAAATTTAGCCCTACTTCCCTAGATGAAAACAAAAATGTTGACTTCTGGCCTCAATCTGGGAGACATCACAATTTCTCTTACTATGCATTGTTGGACTATAATTTTCTGGAAGAGAAATGCATGAGCATTCAGTAGTCCAATATTGTGACTGGATTTCCCAAATTTTTCGTGTGTGTGTCTGTGTGTGTGTATGTTTGTAACAACAATACTGTACAGAGGGGTTACTGTTACATAAGCATGGTGGTAATGTGTCCATTTCCTATTCAGCATTTGTTACACCTCTTTTTTTTGCCACTGCCATCTCTTTCCTCACCAACTCCACAATTCCTTCCTCTCCATCCCAAAGTTATAAAATTAGTGTTCAACTTACTGTTTTATATCTCGTCATTAAAATTAGTTACTCACCATGTGTTTATTTCCCTTCTTCTACCTAAATTAGGAAAAATGTATATAAAAGATACAGAACACCAAAATCAAATACAGTGACAACAGGGGTTATACAATAGGGGAAGAACATACAAAGAAACAAAATACAATCATATAGTACATTATAAGTACATTAAGTAGAACAGCAAGAAAGATAAAATGTCTTGTGTCCTTATCTTGGAGTTCATAATGCTTGGCTTCAGCTTAAACGGTCCTAGGTACATAGCTTTGAACTCTTGTGCTTGTCCTAGTCATATACTAGTCGATAAGGGAAACCGTGGTACCTCTGACACTTTGGGTCTGACATCTCTTTATATAATTTTTTTCCAAATCTTTCCATTTCCTAAGAAGTGGGACCGAGCCATTCTTTCTGATGGAGGCATAGTTCCAATTCACACACACACACACACACACACACACACACACACACACACACACACACACACACACATATGAGAGAGAGAGAGAAACAGAGAGAGACAGAGACAGAGACAGACAGACATAGAGACAGACAGACAGAGAGATTGATCGATTCATCTACAGTGGAGTATCTGGGTTGGTTCCATATCATAGCTATAGTGAATAATGACATGATAAACAGACCTGGGCTGGTAATTTTACTATGGCCTTATTTGTGAGTATTGGGAAAAATGCTTAAAAATTGGATTGCTGGATCATAGGAGAACTCTATGTGCAACCTTTTGAGGAACCTCCGTACCGCTTTCCAAACTGCTTTAACAAGTTTACACTCCAACCTACAATGCAGTAGTTTTCTCTTTTGCCCACAACCCCTCAAGCATATGTTGATATTAGATTTTTGATTTTAGCCATTCTAACTGGGTAAGGTGGAATCTCAACTTTTTTTTGTTGTTTTTTCATTTTGAATATATTAGTTTTTTTTAAAGATACTGTACAGAGGGTTTATTAAACATGTTAAAATTCAATTTGTGTCTATGATTGTTTCCTTTTAAATTTCCCCTGCCATTCCATAATTCCCCATGACCCCAATCCATCCCCAATTTGTGAAGTTCATTTTTACTACAGTGCCTTTTAAGTCTATGTTTTACAATAGGTCATCCTGCATACTTATTTCAGCATTTTTTATTTCCCTTCCCCTCCTCAAATTTGAAAAACTATACATATATTTGTTAAACATTCAAGACACCGGAATCAATTTCACTGAGATCAAGAGTTGCAATTCATTTATGCTAGAGAACAGTGACCATTTCTTTATTTGTCTATTGCCCATTTTTTATTTCCTCTTCGGAGAAGCCTCTCTTTACTCCTTAGTCCACTTATGAAAGGGGCAGTTGTTTCTTTGAGGACTTGTTGTTGGGGGATTTAATAATTTTAGTTCTAAATATATTTTAGATTTGGGACCATTGTTATTTGTGGCTAGTGAAGATCTCCTCCTCAATGGGCTTTCTATTGATCTTGATTCCTATGTTCTTTGCCATGCAGAAGCTCTTCAATTTCATGCACCCCAATTTGCCCAAACTTTCTTTGATTGATTGTGTTTTTGTGTTTTTATTGAGAAAAATTTGGCCTGTCCAAAGAGCTCTAAAATATCTGCTCTGCCTTCCTGTAAAGTAATCAGGGTGTCTTCTTTCACTTCCAGGTCTTTGATCGATTTGGAGTTGATTCTGGTACAGGGTGATACATACAAACCTAGCTTAAGTTTCCTAGACTTTTAAAGCCAGTTATCCAGTACCATTTACTGAAAAGGTCTTCTTCCATTCTATTTTATTAGATCCCTTATTGAAGGTCTGTGGGTTCATTTCTCTGTATTTAGTTCTATCTATTGGTCCTCACATCTGTTCTTGTGCCAGCACCAAGCTGTTGTGATTAATATCGCTTTGTCCTACAGTTTGAAGTTTGGTATTGGACTTCTTCCAGCACTGATCTTTCTGCTATGGACTGCTTGTGTTATTCAGAGTCTTTTATTGTTCTATATGAATTTTTGAAGACTTCTATTTCCTTGAATAATGAGGTTGGGTTATTGATACTTATCACATTTACTTGTAAATAGCAATTTTCACAATGAAAATCTTTTCAATCAGGAAGTATGGGAGGATTTTCCACTTCCATACTTGGTCTTTAATTTCCTTTTCATGATTTTAACGTTTTCTTCATAGAGGTGCCTCATTTCTCTTGTTCACTCCCAGGTGTTTTCTTTTTTTCCCACTTTTCATCTAGACATCCACTACTCCTTCTTTGTATGTTGTTTTGCCTATATATCAGCATTCTTTCTATGGTCCATGAAGCTTCAATAAGTCAACACTTAAGTTTTGTTACTGTCTTCACTTCTTTAGTTTATTTCCTACACATAGCTAGGGAAAGTTAGAAACTGTACCTTTGGGAAATATACAGGCTTCATTATTTGTGTTCTTCAAAAATCCTCGTGCTCATGAAAGGTACCGTCTGAACAATGATTCAAACACATCACAAATATAAATCTAGTGCAAATTTTCTACTCCAAATTGATTTGGGTTATGTTTGTACGATATTCTTTTATAAAATATTCAAGCCCTTTTCCGGTCAATATTCTGACATGAAGTTCAAAGCATTTTACTTAGGATAATTTTGCCTCTGAATGAATGATTATTTATTTTTTAAAGGCTATCAAGTATTTATATGTTTATTAGAGGGTAATTTCAAAAGAAGGCCATTTTACAAGTAATTCAATTTGTAACACAGATGTTCCTTTGCCTTCCTTTTATATATACTTTCTTATATATCCTCTTAATTCACAACTTAAATACATATTGATTCAAATTAAGAATAAAATGGTTAAGATTTCTCAAAGCAATTACTAGTAATCATTAAATGAAAACAGCAGTGAAGAGAGTTTCCCAGAAGGATTTAAGTATATATCATATTTTATTATACAAATATTAATGTTACTATGTAATGTAAAAATAAAGGTAGAATATATAGAGACTATTTGTCTATTGCCCATTTTTTATTTCCTGAATGAATGTGTGGTTTATGTATATGCGTACAGGCATTTGCACTGATGTTACATTTCATCAGCAATTACATAAATTTCTTGTTAATATCATGGAACATAAATAATGATTGCATAATTTTTAAGTGAAGACTGTTGGCAGGTTTATGTAGAAAATATGAAATTCAGTTAGGTATTAATAAAAATACAATATAATCATTGAAACTTTCAAAAGTGATAGAAAATGTGTACTAACCTATAGAAGGTGTTGTCAAATATATATGACTGTCCTATTAATATGTACATGAGCTATCATTATTTTTCATAAGTAAAAAGCAATTTTATTTGAAAAATCTCCTACCAAATTTTTTGGGTTCATATTTAGGAAACTTTGGGACTATGAAGAATTAAATATAGATGTCAGATTGTGAACACATGCAGATTACTTTAGGATGTGATTTGTCAAAGATTCTATTGACCTTCCAATACATATAATTTTATTATGCGGTGAAATTCATAAATTTCAGAAAATATTCAACAGCCTGGTGCAACTGTGGGCAAGTTACACCTCCACCCTCCCACACCACCCAAAAATATGGAACACAATGCAATATATTCAGAAGTTGGTTTAGCCACGTATGAATCCTAATTTTAACTCTCATTCTCTGTTACTTCCTGTCATTCTCTTGTAACTTTTAAATCATTACTGCTTGATAAACTATGCCTTCTTTTGGATGAACATAGCAGCATAATAAAAGGGTGTTGTTGTTCTTAATGTTTTTTGTTTTTGTTTTTGTTTTGCTGCTTATTACATGATATTGGTTTTCTAATTTTAAGTCAAATTCTATTTGAGAAGAAATTTTCTAGGGACTAAATCACTCTGAATATCAATAAATGTGAAATTAACATTATATATACTTCAGTTTAATTGCTTTTCACTTTCCTGCATAAATCACTTAAATTCCATTCTTGAAAATAGAAAGATAGATAATGATGCTTTAACCCAGTTTGGTCAACTTAGTATAGTAAGTAATGCAGTTTAATGTCAAACATTATGTTGTCTACATCAACTTTACTGCATATATTTTCCTTGAGAGCTTACAAAGAGAAAAAGAATCACAGTGTCATTAAAGTCATATGAAAAAGTTACCTTCACCACAAACAGAATTATAGGGTATTTGGGTTCCATAATCAAGTTGTGTTTGTTTTCTATTCGTAGTATTTGGCCTCGTTTTTTTCAAAAATTATTTTTGAAAAAGCTGCTGTATGGAGAAATTTCATTTACATAAGTATTGAGTACATTTCTTGTCAAGTATTGTTATCCCCTCCTTTTTTTTCCTACTTTCCTTTCCTTCCTGAACATCATCACACTTCGTCCACACCAAAGCTGCAACGTTCATTTCCCACATAGTGTCTGTAAGTATAAATATACCAATGGGCAAGTCTCCTGCCCTTCCCCAAAGTATACAAATTGATGTACAAAATGGTACCAAAATCAAACTCAGTGTCAACAGCAGTATAGCATAGCAAAAAAAGAAAAAGTTAGAAACAAAAAATAATATAGCATATTGAAATCAAGAAAAACACAAACACTTCTGTTTTTACCTTAGTTTCATTTCATGTGGCATCACTTTACATAGTAATATATTATGTATATATTTATCCATCTATCTATCTATGTCAAACTATAGAGCTTTTGAGCTTTTCCGCTTATCTGATAGAATTACCATAGAAATATGCTAATTATAGCAAATAAATGATCAGTTTTTTGTTAATCTCTTTGAAGGGACAATCCAAATAATTCTGGACACAAGACACACAAACAAGATTTTCAAACTTCCTACACAAGTCACACTTTGAAGAGATAAAAGTTACCTGGAGAAATCCTTTCATTGATACTGCTAAGGCTTAGTGAGATAAAATGATTACCTTCTCAATTACAACCATCATATAATTTCGTTGAAAAATGCACACATATATTTCGACCTCTTTTCATGAATTTTTATATCATTTATCTCCTGTCTTTGGGGATGATTAAAATTGGAGATCCGAACATTTTTTAAAGACCAGTTGACTAAAGGGACAGAATTATTGATTGATTGATTGTATCATGAGGTACTGAATTCGACAATGTAATTACTGGCAAAAATTCAAACCAAACAATCTATATTAGAAGTTCAAATTCTCATTGCAACTACACTTAGTTATGCTTGTTTTTAGATGATAGTCGTCATGGCAATTCTTTGAGATTTCCACTACCGTAGTAATAAAAGCATAAAGAATAGGTGGAAATTGCTTATTGAATATTAACAAAATCTTCCAGAAAATAAAATGCAAGAATTATTAAGAAAGGGAGTCACAGGAGGTTCTGTGCCTTTCTTTTTCAGAAAGCAAGGTGTGGTTTTCCAAGAATATTTGTGCGAATTTTAGAAAAGTGGTTTTGTTAATTTTTATTCACTTCAGTTGAAGAACTATTACAATTTTCTGGGTAAAATTTGTGTAAATGCTTAAAACTCTATTAACTCAGCATTTTGAAAATACTGATGTGCAATAAGCACAAGCTACTAAAGCTTACGTCAATTTTAACACATTTACACATGAGTTCAATCACTTCTTTTTCACATCGTCTTTTATTGTTCATATCAGTGTTATGCTTCTCTTTTTCTGAAAACATAATTTATTTTCAGAGACAGTTGCATGTGAATAAATAATACGCTGAAAATATTCCTGTTGGTATTTGGACTGTTTCTTCAAGAATATTTTCTGAAAATCTACCTTGTGAAAGAAGGTTGGAACAGAGTAGTTAGAGAAGAGGGTATATATGTGAATTCAAAAGATGTTCACCAGAAATGGTGGTTTTGAAAGCAGGTTGTTTCTGGTAATGTGCATATTTAGGGAACTGTATTTTCCCTCTTGAATTATATCAAATATTGGTTACATATTTGAGGCAGTCTTTGAACATGAATACAATTCTTGGGATTGATTCAACAATACTTACATGAAATCCTGGAAAAGATCCCTCTCTTCCTCCTGTTTCTTTTCCTCATCATCCCATTCATTTCCTCACCATTTTTCTTCTAGGAGGAAAAATAGAAAATTCTTCCTCTTCCTCTACCTGTTCATTCTTTCTTCCCCATCCTCCTACTTTCTTCCTTCTTTCCTTTCTTCTTTCTATCCTTCCCTTTCCCTTCTAATTTTCCTCCTAACATTTTCCTTCAACATTTCTCTCCTTTTTTCCTCCCCACCCTTTTTTCTTCCCTCCTTCCCTCCCTTTCTCTCACCATTCCTGCTTCCTTCCTTCCTTCCTTCCTTCCTTCCTTCCTTCCTTCCTTCCTTCCTTCCTTCCTTCCTTCCTTCCTTCCCTTCCTCCCTCCTTCCTTCCTTCCTTGCTTGCTTCCTTCATTCCTTCTCTCCCTTTTTCTACTTCGTATTTCTTCCCACTTGTATTTACCATCTATTTCCTAGCATCCATCCTCAAAACATTTCCTGTTTTTTTTTTTATATTTATTTTATTTTAATTTAAATTTTTATTTTTTTGTGAACATACTGTACAGAGGGTTTACAATTACATGGGCAAGATAATGAATACATTTCTTATCAAGCATTGCAACCTCCTCCTTTGTTTACACTTCACATCCGTTCCCATCCACCCCCTGCCATGCACCCAACACCGCCCCCCCCCCGCAACAAACTTGTAAAGTTTATTTTTGACAAGACGACTTGTACTTCACATAGTTGCATTGAGTCCACCTGTATCCTTAAACGACTTGTTTTTCCCCATCTCCTCCAAAAATTATACCGACATCAAATATAGTGAAAGCAGTGGTGGTCCTGTGGGGGAGGGACATACAAAGCTACAAAGAAATAATCATATAAATGAGTTAGAAACAAATGCATGAAAGAAAGAAAAACATTTACATACTTATCTAAGGGTTCATTTTCCTAACATCACATTATCTGATCTTTCATGCTCGACTCATACATATACTAGATATTGCAAATAAGGGAAACCATGGGACCTACGATTCTTTGGGCTTGGCTTACTTCACTTAATATAATTTTTTCCAAGCCTTTCCATTTCCTAAAAATGGGGAAATGTCATTCTTTCTGATGGAGGCATAGAATTCCATTGTGTATATATAACACATTTTCTTGATCCATTCATCTACTGAGGGGCATCTGGGTTGGTTCCATATCTTAGCTATGGTAAATAATGTTGCAATAAACATAGTTGTGCTAGTAGCTTTAGTGTGGTCTTGTTTGTAAACATTTGGGTAAATGCTCAAAAGTGGGATTCCTGGGTCATAGGGGAGCTCTACGTGAAGTCTTTTCAGGAACCTCCATACTGCTTTCCATAGTGGTTGAACAAGTGTACACTCCCACTAACAATGAAGTAAGGTTCCCTTCTGTCCACATCCCCTCCAGCATCTGTTGTTGTTAGAGTTCTTGATTACAGCCATTCTAGCTGGCATCTCAATGTTGTTTTTATTTGCATTTCTTTTATGGCTACGGAGGTTGAGCATTTCTTCATGTTTCTGTTGGCCATCCTTCTTTCGTCTTCAGAAAAGTTTCTCTTCAAGTCTTTAGCCCACTTATTTATTGGACAGTTGTTTCTTTGAGGATTTGTTGTTGGGGGATTTAATTTTTTGAGCTCCAAATATATTTTAGATATGAGACCCTTGTCCGTTGTATGGCTAGTGAAGATCTTTTCGCAATCGGTGGGCTTTCTATTGATCTTGCTAGCTATGTCCTTTGCCATGCAGAAGCTCTGCAACTTCATGCAATCCCATTTGTCCAAACTTTCTTTGATTTGTTGTGTTTCTGGGTCTCTATTAAGAAAATTTCGGCCTGAGCCATGGAGGCCTAGGGTTTCTCCTATTCCACCCTGTAATGTTTTCAGACTGTCTGCTTTGACTCCGAGGTCTTTGATCCATTTGGAGTTGATTCTGGTGCAGGGTGATATATAAGGATCTAGTTTTAGTTTTCTGCAAGTAGTTAACCAATTTCGCCAGCACCATTTACTGAAGAAGCTTTCTTTCTTCCATTGCATTATTTTAGCTCCCTTATCGAATATTTGTTGGTTATAGATCCGTAGGTTCATTTCTGGGTTTTCAATTCTATTCCATTGGTCCTGAGGTCTGTTCTTGTGCTAGTACCAAGCTGTTTTGATTAGTATGGCTTTATAGTAGAGTTTGAAATTTGGTATTGATATTCTACCAGCAGTGTTCTTTCCGTTGAGGAGCGTTTAACTATTCGGGGTCTTTTATTGTTCCATATGAATTTTTGGATTGCCTCTCCTATTTCCTTGAAGAATGAGGTTGGAATTTAGATAGGTATCACATTGAATTTGTAGATAGCCTTGGGAAGTATTGCAATTTTGAGGATGTTAATCTTTCCAATCCAGGAGCATGGGAGATTTTGCCATTTTCTAAGTTCTGTGTGAATATCCTTTTTCAAGATTTTAAAGTTTTCATCATAGAGGATCTTCAATTCTTTGCTTAAGTTAATTCCTAGGTATTTCATTTTTTGAGGGGCTATTACAAATGGAGATGCTTTCCTAATTTCAGCCACACTTTTCTCATTGTTGGCATACAGAAAAGCCATTGATTTTTGACGGTTAATTTTATACCCTGCTATTTTGCCAAAGTTTTGAATCAGCTTGAGTAATTTGGGAGTGGAGTCCATGGGATTCTTTAAATAAAAGATCAGGTCATCTGCAAAAAGGGAGAGTTTTATTTCTTCTTTCCCTATTTGGATCCCCTTAATGTTTACATCTTGTCTTATAGCTGTAGCTAGGCATTCTAATACTAGATTAAAGAGAAGTGGAAAGAATGGACATCCTTGTCTTGTTCTTGAGTTAAGAGGAAATGGCTTTATTTTTTCACCATTAAGTATAATGCTGGCTGTAGGTTTGTCATATACAGCCTTTATTGTATTGAGGAATATTCCATGGATTCCTAATTTTTCCAAAACCTTCATCATAAATGGGTGTTGGATCTTGTTGAATGCTTTTTCTGCATCTATTGAGATATCCATGTGGTTCTTATTCTTGCTCCTGTTGATGTGAGGAATAGAATTAATTGATTTGTGTATATTGAACCAGCTTTGCATCACTGAAATGAATCCTGTTTGATCGTGGTGTATTATTTTTTGGATGAATTGTTGAAATCGAATGGCCAAAATTTTGTTGAGAAGTTTTCCATCAATGTTCATCAATGAGATCAGTCTATAGTTCTCTTTCTTTGATGAGTCCCTGCCTGGTTTTGGTATGAGGGTTATGATTGCTTCATAAAATATGTTCGCAAGTGAACTTTCTCTTTCAATTTCATTGAAGAGTTGGAGGAGTATTGGTGTGAGCACTGCTTTGAAGGCCTTGTAGAATTCTGCTGTAAAACCATCTGGTTCTGGACTTTTCTTCGCTGGGAGTTCTCTTATTGCTGTTTCTATTTCAATACTTGATATGGGCCTGTTAAGATGGTTTAACTCATCTTGGATTAGTTTTGGCATATGAATATTTGCTAGGAAAAGGTCCATTTCTGTCAAGTTCTCAAACTCATTAGCATAAAGTTTTGAGAAGTATTCCCTTATAATGTTCTGAATCTTGGTTGTTTCTGTGGTTATTTTTCCATTCTCATCTGAGTTTATTACTTTGGGTGTGTTCTCTTCTTTTTCTGATAAGATTTGCTAAATGTCTGTCAATTTTGTTAATTTTTTCGAAGAACCAACTCTTTGTTTTGTTGATTGTTTCCATACTTTTTTTGGATTCAAATTCATTTAATTCTCATTTTATGTTCATTATTTCTTTCCGTCATTTAATTCTCATTTTATGTTCATTATTTCTTTCCGTTAGCTGGATTGGGGTTTATCTCGCTGCTCTTTTTCAAGGAGGTTCAGATGTCTCATGAAATTGTTGGTTTCAGATCTCTCTAATTTGTTGATGTAGGAGCTCACAGCTATAAACTTGCCTCTGAGTACTGCCTTTGCTGTGTCCCAGAGGGGCTGGTAATTTGTGTGCTCATTTTTGTTGAATAGCATGAACATTTGAATTTCTTTTCTAGTCTCTTCCATGACCCACTCGTGATTCAGCAGTGTGTTGTTTAGCCTCCATGTGTTACTGGACTTCGTTTGGTGGCTTTTGGTGTTGAGTTCTAATTTTATTCCCTTGTGGTCAGAGAGAATGCAAGGTATAACTTCAATGTTTCTGAATTTGGGCAAGTTTGCTTTTTGGCCAAAATGTGGTCTATTTTAGAAAATGTTCCATGTGCTGCTGAGAAAAACGTGTATTCTGATGCTGCTGGGTGAAATATTGGGTAGATGTCTCTTAAATCTGGTTGATCTATGCAGCTGTTTAGATCTGCAGTTTCTCTGTTGAGTTTTTGCCGAGTTGATCTATCTAGTGGGGAGATTGGTGTGTTAAAATCCCCAACAATTAATGTCTTTGGATCTATGTGGGATTTGAGGAAAGTTGTGTTTTTTGGATAAATTTGGGTACTCCATTTTTTGGCGAACAGATATTTAGAATTATAATATCCTCCTGAAGAAGAGATCCCTTAATTAGTATGTAGCGACCATCTTTATCTCTTCTCCGAATTTTAGTTTGAAGTCTATTTTATCTGATATTAGGATTGCAACTCCCGCCTGTTCATGGGGGCCATTTGCTTGGTATATATTGTTCCAGCCTTTAATATTGAAAATGTGTTTGTTTTTACGGGCAAGATGTGACTCCTGCAGGCAGCAGATAGAAAGGTCTTGTTTTTTTATCCAACCAGAGAGTCTATGTCGCTTAATTGGAGAGTAAAGACCGTTTATGTTAAGAGATAGGACTGAGAGGTGTAGGGGAGTTCCTGCAATGTTATGCACCTTCTTGGGGGTTGCGAAAACTGGGTTTTACCTATGGTTCTTGGATTCTCAGTTTGGGTGCAGCTTCTTGGCCTTTATTGTGGTCTTGTTGGTTTTCTATATGTAGGACATCTTTAGGAATCTTTTGTAGGGCTGGTTTGGTGGAGATGTATTGTTTCAATTTTTCTTTGCTATGGAAGGTTTTCATTTGGCTTTCAGTTATGAAGGAGAGTTTAGCTGGGTACAGTATTCATGGTTGATAGTTGTTTGTTTTTAGGGCTTCGCATACATCATTCCAGGCTCTTCTTGCTTTGATTGTCTCTGCTGAGAAATCTGAGGTGATTCTATTTGGTTTCCCTTTATAGGTGATTAATCATTTCTCCTTCACAGCTTTAAGGATCTTTTCCCTGGCCTGAGGTGATCCTGTGTGGATTATAATGTGACAGTTGGATATCCTATTCTGATCTGGTCTAAAAGTTGGAGTTCTAAAAGCTTCTTGTATCTGAATAGGCCTATCTTTTTGCATGTTTGGGAAGTTCTCTGCTAGGATCCTGTTGAACAATTTTCCTAGACCATTAACTTCTGTTTCTAGGTGCTCCTCTACACCCATTATCCTTAGATTAGGCCTTCTGATGGTGTCTTCCAGGTGTTGGATAGATCTATCATATTTCTTGGACTTGTCTTGGATGGTTGTATGTTCTTTCTCTATAATAGCTAGGCTGTGTTCAATCTCTGAGATTCGATCTTTTGCATCGTCTAACCTGCTGCCAAGAATTTCTACTTTGTTTTTTATTTCTTTTCTTTCTAATTGGTAAGCTTTGATGGCTTCAAATTCTTTGTTGAATCTTTGTTTTAGATCTTGTCTGGACTTCTTTCCTTCCTTATTTTGGTGTTCAGTGTTTTTTCTCAAATCACTTAGTTGATTGGTTATGGTTTCCTTGGACTCCCATTCCTTCTGTTGGGTTCCATTCAGGATTCCCTTTTTGGTTTCCCTGACTTCCTTCAGCTCTTCTTTAATGGATCCCATGAATGCCTTTAGTGATCTTTGTGTATTCTCATCCTGCTCTCTCAATTCCTGTATTACTCTTTGCTTAGCTTCATCCTGTTCATTCCATTCTTGTAGCTCTCTTTGAGTGTTCTCAGCCTGTTCACACCATTCCTGCTTTTCTCTTTGAGTATTCTGAAGCTGCTCACGCAAATCCTGTATCAGTTTTTGAGTAGCTTCCTCACGCTCATGATATTCCTGTATAAAAATTTGGCTTGCCTCCTCTCTCTCCCTATCAAGCTCATACAGAGTTCTTTGTATATTTTCAATCTTTTCATTTATCATATTGCCAGCAGTGTTTGTAGAGCTATTTGGGAACTCTCCTCTGGATTATTCATTATCTGTTCTGTCCCCTGATAATCATGAGTGGGAGTAGAGTTACTCTGAATTGCCATTTTTCTTGTAGTTTTCCAGCTTATTCTGGCCATTTGGGATGAAAGTAACACTAGTTTTGTGCTTGAACACTACCTTAAGGCAAGCATCAACCAGAGTCTGAATTTGCACAGTAAATAGTCTGCAGATACAATCTAGTTCAACAGATACCTCTATTCAACATCAAACGACTATATATTAATGGGCTACGTACCGGAAAGAACAATTTGGTAAACCAGAAATTATTTGGGTTAGGGAGAGATGTGGGTAAAAAATAAGAATACAGTGATGTGGGAAGGTACAGGGAGAGTTAACTTAACTAAGTCCTAGTCTCAATGCAGAAAATAGGTTAGATAGGATGAAAGTAGAGAGAGAGAAAACAAGAAGAAAGAGAAAGTGAAAGAAAAGACACCAGAAAAAATAGAAAAATAAAAGTCAGTAATATGCAGATTCAAGAAAAATCTATTCAAAGAACGTGAATATATTGAGAGAAGGGGAGGGATATAAAGGAGATGTGAAAAACTTAAAAATAAAAATACTTAAAATATTATATAGGTATAAAGAAATATTACTGCTATTAAGTAATTTAAGTCTCAGCAGTTTTGAATTGAGTAATAAATTTGTGGATTAAGTGTGTACACAATGGGGGATAGGGTCTATTAGTCAACTATGGGTTTATCTGAGGATGTGCAGAACAACAATTAAGTCCCATAAAGAAGAACAAAAAAGAGGAAAAGGTGAAAAGGATAAGGAAGAAAGAAAAAAATTATCAAAAGTTCAGTCGCACTAAGCAAAAAACAAAAAGAAAATTTTTTTAAAAGAGGAAAAAACAAACAAAGAAAAATGCACACACACATGTATCCCTAAAATAAAGATTATAAGGGGGAAAAAAAGTTACTAGAAAACAATTTTTTTCAAAAATGTTAAAAATTAAAAATTAAAAAAAGTTTTAGAAAAGAAAAAAAATTTTGTAAAAGGTATAAAAAAAAGAAGAGGAAAAAAAAGTTCTTTGATTTTTTGGGGGGAGAGGCGGGGAAAATCCTGTATCTCTCTTGTGTCTGTAATCAGCCTCTGGTTGGAGTCTCTGATCTGCTTGTGGCCCTGTGGCTTGGTTGATTTCTTAAGTCAGTTTGTTTGGACAGGCAGAAAAATGCTCTGCTTTACCCAGGATTTTTCAATCTCCTCCCAAGTTAGTTCAACGGGAAGGGAGTGTGCATTGAGTATCACAAAAGAGGGAGATGGATTTTTCTTCAAGTTTGGTGATGCTGTGATGAGGCTAGGTTCTGGGTAGACTTGAGACCTTTCAGCAAACAGTAGCTTTTCCTGGGGGCTAGTTTGTGAGAAAATCACAGAGCCCAGACTGGAGCCACTCTCAGGGTTTCTGTTTACTGAATTTCAGTTGATTGTCGAGGCTGCTAAAGGGAGGAGCAGCCTCTGGCTCTGATTACTCGATGAAGAAAGTCACTCCTAGGGCTGGCACCCGAGCTGGGTGACTTTTCCCTGGGTGGATCTGAGTCTGGCAGGTCACGCCGCCATTAAGTTCTTGTGACCTATTAAATGACCCTAGTTTTAGTCCAAGGCCTGAGTTGGAGCTAGCAGCTCGGCTGAGCTTTGTCAGTATCCAAGATGGGGATCTCCGGTACTGGGAGGGGAGGGGTGGCCTTCCCTCCTCTGCTCCCTGAGAAGGAGTGAGGACGTCAGTCTTCTACTCATGCCGAGTCTTGGTCATCTCTGGTCTGTGAACTGCAGGATGAAGATGTCTGCTCCTTGTCTGTTCTTGCTGGTGTTGAGTAGAATCTACTCACCCGCCGCGTCTGGCTCTTTCATCCCAGACTCTCTCTGTATCAGGTATGGCAGTATGGCCACTGCCGCTGCGCTGCCAATGCCGCTGCCGCTGCAGCTGCAGCAGCGGCTGTTGGCAAGATCTCAGATGTGTCTCCTTGCCTGGATTTTCCCTCTCTGGCCTCACTCTGTCCTGTGATGGCACACTTGGTGTGATTCTCTGGCTTAGCACTGTTCACTGGAACTCTAAAACTGCTTTCTATGCGAGAGCTTGTTATGCCTCCAGCTTCTCCTCCGCCATCTTCCCCAACATTTCCTGTTTCATTTTGCCTTCTCCTCATTATGGTACCCATGCATGAAGATCTTAACTTCAACTCAGCCCACGGACTTGAAATTGCTGTGGGACTAGAATTCTTGGCCTAGACCTTTAATTCAAAAGCCAGGACTTGATCACTGGAGATGGAATTTGAACTCATATTCTGGGCCAGAAACTCTGAGCCTGAGCCTTGAACTCACAACCTGGGTTTGAACTCAGGGCCTGCATTTGATTTGGGGGCTGCAAATAGAATTCACGGCCTAATCCTAGAACTAGATCTTAGGATCTGAGGTCTGATCCGAGGCATTTAAATAATAGCCAGGTGTTTTTTGTTTTCAGATTAACTCTTTAAATTTTACTACAAATGAGCAAAGATTATATTACCTTTATCATATTTTGCTGTAAGAACATTTGAAATTTTTTTCTCAGCAATTTTAGAAAATATAGTACATTATTAGCTATATGAGATTATTTCTTTGTTGCTTTGTATGTCCCTCCCGCACAGTATAACCCCTGCTTTCACTGTATTTGATTTCGGTATAATTTGTGGAGGGGAAGGGGTAAAAAATTATTTAAATAGGGATACAGGTGGACTCATTGCAACAATGAGATGTACAAATCGTTATGTCGAAAAATGAACTTTACAACTTTGGTTCGGGGGCTAGTGGGGAGGATTGGGTCAGGGGGCGGAGGATGGGAAGGGATGAGAAGGGGAAACAAAGGAAGAGGCTACAATGCTTGATAAGAAATGTACTCATTATCTTGCCCAAGTAATTGTAACCCCTCTGTACAATATTTTCAAAATAAAACATAAAAAAAAAGAAAATGCTTCTCAAAGGGTACAAGGTTTTAGTTATTTTAGAGGAATAAGTTTGCTTACAACATGGTGACAATAGCCAGGTTTTGAACTCAGGAGTGTGTAATAAACTCACAGCCTTGGCATTGAATTCATGTTCTGGCATTTTAACTTTGGATTTAGGATTGAATAGGGGCCTGGGACTTGATCTGGAGTCTTGCCTTGAACTCAGTGCCTATGACTTGATCTAACAGGGTTGGCCTGAAATTGGGTGTATGGATTTGAACTGATATTTTTTCCAAGCTGGGTCCTTGAAATAGCTACCTTTGCCTTGATCTTGGGACAAGGACCTTGATCTCATTCTGAGCTTTGAATTGGCCTGGACCACGACCTTGTGGCCAGGGATTGAACTCACAGCCTGGGCCTTGAATCAGGGGCCTGTGGCTTGAACTCGGTTCTGGGCTTTGAACTAGGTGCCTCTGCCTTGAATATGGGTCCTGGGCCTTGAATTTGGAAACTAGACAAATTATTCTAGGTTCTCTGTGCTCAAGGCTAGTGTTTACCCATTTGAGACATGGCTGTTTTTCTGTGGTTGTTCCACAGTGGGAGAAGAATAATTATTTTTATTTTTGATTTTTGAATCACAAATTCACTTTTTCTAAGAGAGAAATTGCATCTGGCTTCCTGTTTCTCACATTTTGTTTATTTCCCCTGCATATGTTAATATTTCCCTTTATCTGAAAATGGAGGGACTGGACGGAAAGACAGGTAGTGGGTACTATGTGTAGGGTGAAGCTGTCTACTACGGTATGCTTCTTGTGGAAAACAAGGAGAGGGATTGTGAGAATTACCAGCCTGTAAGGTGAACAGGGTACAGAGGTATGTTTTCATGAAAAAAGAAAAAGAGGCAGGACCACAGTATAAACCATACAGTCTCACACTTGCACACATATGCACACACACTGGGGTGAGAGAAGTTTCTATAACCAGGCCCAGCTTTGCACAAAGTGTTCACAAACATGCCAACTCTATCCTCTTGGTTGGAGCTGGGGTGTTGAAATTACTCTAGACCTCTTCCATGTAATCTTCACAAACCCAAGAAACCTCTTCCCCTTTTGCAGAGGCTGGCTTGCTCAGCTGTGGAAAGATGCAACAGCTCCACAGGATGAAATTACTTTTCAGGATTTGTTTTGTTGTTGCAGTGTACCTGCTTGTTTTTTTTTCAAGTAAGACAAGGATGAAATGCAGCATGAAATACAAGATGAAAATACTCCACAGGATTTGTTCTGTTGTTGTAATTTACCTGTTTGTTCTTTCTCAAAAAAGACCATATATTCCAGAGTCAAACCCTTTCTAAAGTAGAAGAATCTCCTTCTTTGCTTCTTTTTTTGTCTTCATCTTCTTTTTCTCTTTCTCTACCTCCTGCTCCTCCTCCTCCTCATTTTCCTCCTCCTCTTTTGCTCCCTCCCTCTTCTATGTTCTCCTGCTCTCTGTGTGGGAAAGCCTCAAATTGATTTTTGGCTTGTTTGTTTAGAAATGTTTCCTAAGGTTGTGATTCTTGCATGGACCATCCTGATGCCTCCTTTGGGGAAGCTGAATGCATAGAGGGAGCCGATGGTGGCAAGCAAGTTTATTCTTGGAGGTTTGCTTCCATGGCATAGGCCAGGCCTGGCTGGGTTGTCTCTCTCTTGCCTAGTGGAATGGAGCCTCAGGGAGAAGTGATGAAAAACCCAGTCAAGAAGAAGAAAGGAAGTGAAGGGAGACAAGAAAAGCAGGAAAAAATGGGGGAGGAAAAATGAAGGAAGAAAATTGTAGGATACAGAAGGAGGGAGGAAGATGGAAAGGGAGGAAAGAAGGAGACAAGCAATCCAGCGAATGGAGACAGGAAGGGAAAAGAAAAGAAATCAAGGATAGAAGGCAGGAGGCAAGGGAAGGGGGACAGAAAGTTGTAAGACAAAAAGAAGGAGAAACCAGCTGGCAAGGAGGAGGGAGCAAACAGGTAGGGAAGGAAGGAAATAAGAGAGGAAGAATAAAGGGGGGAAAAAGAAACAGGGTGGAGGAGAGAGTGTGGGAGGAAGGCAAGAAAGAAGGAAGGAAAGATGAAGGAAGGATGGCATGGAGAAAATAAGGAAGAAGTGAAGGACAGAAGGAAGGAGGGATGGAAGGGAGAAAGAAGGAGGAATGCTGGAAAGAAATGGAAGAAAGAGGGAAAGAAGGAAGAGAGGAAGGAAAAAGGGAAGCAGAAAGGGAGGAAGGTAGTAAAGGATGAGGGTACAAAAGAGGAAGAAGGGAATGAAAGGAGGGAGGAAAGAAGGAAGGAAGAAGTAAGGGAGGGAGGAATGGAGAGAAGAAAGAGGGAAGGAGGAAAGGAAAGGAAGAAGGAAAGTAATTAAGGAGGGAGGATATTGGGTAGGAAGGATGGAATTAAAATGAGAGTGAGGAAGGAAAGAAGAAAGAAATGGAGGAAAAAGGGGAAGAAGAATGGTAAACTGGAAGTAAGGAAGGAATATAAGGAAGGAAAGAGGATTTGATAATGGTACACTGTAGTAAGACCATATTTTGGTTCAGAGCCCTAACATGTCTAGGGTGGGTTGTCTGAACTGACTTGGAATCCCTCCTAAGTCTCGCTGGTTATATGGATGTCCAGTGACCTGGATTCTCACCTTTGCATCAGAGGGGCTAAAGCCTGGAAAATACCTGTAATGCTGTCCTTGTAATATGATGGGGAATTTGAAGGCAAATGGATCTCAAGTTCGACTCCATACTATTCTGCATAGCCAGTTCATGCCCAGCCTGTGTTGATCCAGAGCATGACTGTATCTGGGTCAGGGGCTAGGCAGGAATAAATTTACACAAATGACAAGGAAAAGGAAGGGGAAAAAGAGGCTGCTGGTGGCCAGCATTTGTTGATTGTCTTCTCCACTGAGTGCTCTGGGCCTTATCTGACTTATTCCAAGTGCCCCAGGAAGGACTGGGGGAGGGGAGGACATGGGGCAGCTGCCCTCCTCCTCCTTGTCCTTCTCCTCCTCATTTACCTCCATTGCCTCCAACGTGGTCATGAGTCCCACTGGATTACCATTGTAGAAAGGCATAGTGCCATGCTGCTGTAAGTTCAGCCAAAGGAGGCCAGCAGAAAGCCCTGAGCAAGAATCAGAAAACAGGAGGGAGGGAATAGGGAAGGTGAGAGATACTTGTCAGTCACAGGATTGTAACAACATTTAGGACTTTGGGTCTCATCATCGGCAAAATTCCCTTTGTGATGATCACTGGTGGTCTGAAATCACTCAGAAAAGATGAGTTGGTCGACTTGTCGGTTTGTGTGTTATTTGGGTGTTTTGTGAGTTGATTGGGTGTTTGGTGGATGACTATGTAGGTTTGTTAATTAGCCAGAGCAACACTTCTTTTCTCATTTGATAGTTCATATAAGAGTCTCTGTGAAATCTGTGTCCAGGCTCTATCAAAAAATAATACTCAGAAATCAATCTCCTTCGTTGATATGATTTTATCCATAAAAAACTAGTACGACGCCCCCATGATTTTTTAATCAAACTTTAAAAACATACATTTGGCCTCTTTACTCAAATAAATGTTTACTTATATATACTTGATGAGTGTGGCATCATAGGCAGAAACTGTGTCTGTCCTACAGCATTAGGACTTATTGTAGCAGTATTAAATTAAGAACTAAAAATTATTTTACACAAAGTTCTGTCACCCTTCAAATGTTGTGAGGATTTTGATCAAAGAGGAATTTTGCAATCAATTTCATAGATACAGAAAACGACACCATGCATCTCTCCGTCTTATCAGTTTATAACCACGGCCTTAAACATAAATGATACAAGCAGAATTCAGGTAATATGATAATAAAGTCCATGTCATAATATATTAAAAATTAAAATTTAAAATTTAAAATATAAGTAATTTACGTATTCGCATTAGGCAATGATGAGTAAAAAGAAACCATCTCCAAAGTTTGTGGAATCTGGTAAATACAGTATAAAGTACTTGCTCATTCCAAAACATCGTGCCAATGCTCCGCTCTAGACATACACAAATTGAAATTCCACTGTCATAGTTTCTTTATGTTCTGCTGAGATTTTAGAGGTACAGAAGTCTCTCCAAGATATTTCTTCCCAAGAATTCTCACATCATTCACATACTTTTCCAACATTTACCTTAAAAATATACCCAAAGTTATCTATGAACTGAAGACTTCAGGTGATAACACGATAAACTGTAACATTTAATTTCTGAATTTCACCAGGTGGTACTGGAACGTGCACGACCTTCTGTTATGATTTCATCATTGGGACACTGAAATAAAATCTCAGGATCCATAGACTCCTCTGAAAATGAAAAAAAAAACACATTGAGTAAAAAGCAATATATTGGGAAAAATACAAATCTTTGCTTTTATTTCTTTTAAGACCTACATACTATCTTAGGATTCAATACTAGGGGAATGAAGATTCAAAATTTGACGAGAGTATTACTGTGGGAATTACCTTATGATGTACTCATTCACTTCTCTTTATGTTGTAATTACTTTTTTATTTTATGAATATATACATTCTAATTTTATTGAGCCAATTGGCATTGTTACCCTATATCATCTTTTGAAAGTTTATATTCTCCATAGCGGGCTCATGACTTATCTACATTTTTACAATTCTATTAATAAGTTCCCATAATTTACTTGTTTCTTATATTTCAATCTGGCATATAAAAACTAAAAGTTATAATTATCAGCATGTCTGAATTTTCAGAGCCCATCAGGATTAATGCTATCTACCTTGTTCTTTCTGCACCTGTCAATATAAGTTCTGTGATATAATAAATGAAGTAAGTAAGGTGAACTCAATCAGGTAATTAATTTCTAAAAATGTGTACCTTTTTCCATTGTGACAGGCAGGTAAATGTCAGTAATTCCTTTGCTAAGAACAGTTATTGGAGAAAAATAATGACTAAATACTTCAAAATCGGGTGTCCTAAACGTTGTGATTTTTTTAATGAAATGAAAAGCAAATAGGTTGAACATATTTTGTAAACAGATACATCTGAACTGATATACATTGATTTCTCTGTCTACTCCACGATTAGGTTCAGTTATATTAAGCAATACAATTTTAGAACTTTGGAAGTCAACAAATTCCATAATTTTCAGTCATTTTTGTCTTCATCATACACAATAAGTAGAGGAAAATATGTCATGACAATTTTTGAGTGCATTTGCAAAAGTTTTTCTGATTTATGGATGTTTGAATTAACCAATTCCATGTATCTACTTTCCAATATCAAACACCTATTAAAATACACACTCATCTGTAGAAGGATTTGCCAGTCTTCTACATCTATCTTTTTTGTTTTTGTTTTTCAGTCTGGTCCTTGGGTCTTTACTCTGAGCCTGGGAGCTATCCTTCAACTCTTCAGCTCAAGGCTAGCACTCCACTTCTGGCTTTTTTCTTTTTGCTTATGTGATGCTAATGAATCGAACCAAGGTCTCAGGCATACAGGGCAAGTGCTCTACCATGAGTCACCTTCCCAGTCCCTCTATGTCTATCTTGATTCCTACTAGGATTTTAAGAACAGTAGAAAGTATCATTCAGATTACTGCTTCTTAGGAAAACTACATACCAAAAACCAAAGGAATCATTGTGAAACAGAAGAGTCAAATCTCATATTCGTGCAGTAGTAAATTTCTAGTGGCACTGAAGCAGAACAGAAGACTTTTAAATATAGGACCCACATAAATGAGTCAGGAATTGAAGTAAGTTTCAACATCACCGGAAGGGAAATTGTTATTTTCTGAAGTGTGAAGTATTTTAATTTCTTTATCCAATGAACAATAGCACCCACTTGGAGAAAATTTTAGTAAGTAAGTATTGTGATATCAGGAGTAGGAAGAAAAAAGCCATTAAGAGAGTAATATCCCAATCATGTCCAAAAGCCAAATGGATAACATGTGCATATAAGATGTGGAAGAAGGAAATGAGGACAAGGAACCTGTCTCCTGTTAACTGGATTCACCAATTTCAGTATTCCTTCCTCCTCAAGATGTTAAATATCCCACATCAATTGATACTTCTGTGCAGAGTTTTAACTGATTTCCGAGGTTACTCTAATGTAGCCAATAATCCTCACTTCTGTTTAATGAACTGAGGAAAGAAAGCCCTACTTCCATATATGAAAATAGAAATGATAATTGCTGGCCTTCTACTGGAAAACAACATCTCACTTCTCTTACTGTGCATTGTTGGTATTATAATTCTGTGGAATAGAAATGGATGAAGATTCAGGAGTAGAATACTGTGAATAGATTGTTCAAATACACACACACACATACTCACACACTTAGAAGTGTGTGTATTATAAAGATACTCTGCAGAGTGTTACAGTTACATGAGCAAGGTAATGAGTCCATTTTCTATTGAACATTGTTACCCATCCTAGTTTTTCCATGACCATCACTTTCCTCCCCAGCCACCCAACACCTACCTCCCACACCCAAAGTTTTTTTTTGGGGGGGGGTCTGGTCGTGGGGCCTGAACTCTGGGCCCAGTCACTGTCCCTCAGCTCTTCAGCTCAAGGCTAGCGCTCTACCACTTGAGCCACAGCGTCACTTCCGGCTTTTTTTCTTTTTGCTTATGTGGTGCTGAGGAATTGAACCCAGGGCCTCGAGCATGCAAGGCAAGCGCTCTACTAGTGAGCTACATTCCCAGCCCCCACACCCAAAGTTTTAAAGTTCGTTTTCAACATATTTCTAAATCATCTAGTTTTTAATATGGGTATTCGAAAATTTTGTTATTTCCTTCCTTGCTCCAAATTTGACAAATATATCTACAAGGTGCAGAACATGGGGGAATAACTTGCAAAGAAACAACAAAAACAAAATCACATGCTATATATATTTGGATTACTTCTTCCATTTTCTTGAGGAATGAGGATGGTAATTAATAGATATCACATTGAATTAGTAGATTGCCCTTTTTACTATATTAGGGAAATTAATAGGTATCACATTGTATTAGTAGATACCACTTTTCAAGATATTAATCCTTCCAATCGAGTAGAAGGGGAGAGTTTTTCACTTCCTTAGTTATGTTTCACTTTCCTTTTTCTGGTTTTTAAAGTTTTTACCATTGAGGTTCATCACTTATTTAGTTAACTCCTAGGATTTGGGGGGTTTTTTGTTTTGTTTTGTTTTTGTCCCACAATTTTAATCTAGACATCAATTACTCCTTCATTGTAAGTGCTTCTGCCTAAATATTAGCATTCTTTCAATGGTCCATGCAGCTAAAACAAATCAAAATTTAAGCCATATTATTTTCTTCACTTCCTGACTTTCATTATTTTCTAGTATTAGCTAGGAAAAAGTTGAAAATGGATTTTTGGGACACAATCAGGCAGATTTTCTACTCCAAATTGACTTAGGTTATATTTGTTCAGTGTTTCTACATAAAATTTTCATGCACATTCTCGGTCACCATTCTGACATGAAGTTGAAAACCCTTTTCAAGCTTTGTTTTCTCCTCAGGTTTTTTTTCAACATAGTGTCTTATACATCTCATTGTTACAATGAGTTAAACTGTATCTTATTTAAACAATTTGTTGTGTCCCTTTCCCTCCCCAAAGTAAACCAACATCAATACAGTGAAAGAAGGAGTTATACAAAGCAATAAAAACCACATGGTACCTTAGAAACAATAGCAAGAAAGGAAGAAACACTTGTCTTCACATATTGGGGTTCATTTTGCTTTACATCAGTTTTTCTGAAGTTTTCTGCTATTATTGTAAATAAGAGAAACCAGGGGACCTATTATTCTGTGGGCCTAGCTTACTTCACTTAATATCATGTGACAAGAAATGTACTAATTACCTTGTTCTGTAAAAGAAATCCCTCTCTACCATAACTTTTACAATAAAAAACTTATTAAAGAAAAAGAAGTTGACATGCTTCTACTAAGGAAAAAATATGTCAGAATAACAGTGAGTATTTATTTTCCAGACTGTCAATTTCTATATGTTTCTGAGAGAGTACTTTCAAATCATTTTTTTGTTATTCAATTTCTGACACAAATACTCCTTTGCCCCCTAATAGATATGCTTTATTTGTATATATCTTAATGATACATATCTTAAATTCATATGATACAAAGTAACAGTAAAATGGGCTAAAATTTCTTACATTAAGTACTAGCAAATGTTCAATAAAAAGAACATGAAAGAGAAAATCTCCCAGAAGGCTTTTTATTTATATATCATGTATTTTTTATTATATAAACACTAATGTTACTATATTATGTAAATATAAACATAGGATATATAGTGATATATCTCACTGTGTGGTTTTATGTATATACATACACATTTTTGCATTGTAGTTACATTATATCAACAATTATAAATATTGCTTACAAATAGGTAGGACATAAATAATAATTGCATAATTATATATATATACATATATATATATATATGATTTGTACAGAGGAATTACAGATACATGAGGAGGGTAATGAGTCCATTCATAGAGATCATTGTTACCTCCTCCTTTATTTTCTCCCTCCATCACTTCCCTCCCCACTTCCCCAACTCCTCTCGTCATCCCAAATTCCAACAGTGTAACATTCGTTTTTATCATATTGTATTCTATATCTCGTCATGAAAATGGGTCACGCTGCATCCCGGTTTAGGCATTCCCTCATATTCCTTCCCCACTCCAAATTACAAAAATATATATGCAAGGCGCAGAACACCAGCATCAAATGCAGTGAAAACAGGGTTTGTACCATGGGGCAAGAATATAAAAAATAAACAAAAAAATCACATACTACATTGTCAGTACATAAAAAACACTAATTACCTGTCGTGGGGTATATTTTGCCTAACATTACCTCATGTGACCATAGGTACATAGCCTTTGATCTATTCTACGCTGCTTGTTGTACATATATACTAGGCATTGCAAACAAGAGGAATCATGGGACCTATGTTTCTCATGACCTGGCTTACTTCATTTAATATAATTTATTCCAAGCCTTTCCATTTCCTACCAAATGAGGCAATGTCATTCTTTCTGACAGAAGCATAGAAATATATTATATGTCTGTATGTGTGTATATGTGTGTGTATATATATATATATGTATACATACATATATATGTGTGTAAACATATATCCACACTTTCTTGATCCATTCATCTACTGAGGGGCATCGATGTTGGTTTCATATCATAGCTATGGTAAATAATGCTGCAATAAACATGTTATGTTGGTAAATTTGATATGACTTTCTTTTGATGGTTTGGATTAATGCACAAAAATGGTATTGCTGGGTCATAAGGAGGCTCTATGTGCAGACCTTTGAAGAACCTCCATACTGTTTTCCAAAATGTTGAGCAAGTTTACACTCCCAACAACAATGCAGTAGTTTTCCATCTGGACACATTCCCTACAGCACCTATTGTTGCTGGATTTCTTGATTGTAGCTATTCTAAATGGGATCAGGTCGAATTTCAATGTTGTCTTGATTTGCAGTTTTTCCATCGTTAGAAAAGTTGAGCATTTCTTCATGTGTCTATTGGACCTTCTTATTTCCTGTGCAGAGAAGTGTCTCTTTAAGTATTTAGTCAATATATTATTCATGCATTTGTTTCTGTGAGGATTTATTGTTGCGGATTGAGTTTTTGAATTTTAAGAATATTCTACATATGAGACTCTTGTCCGCTGTGTGGCTATTGAAGGACTTCTCCCAGTCTGTGGGCTTTCTGTTAAACTTTAAGCTATGTCCTTTGCTATGCAGAAGCTCTGCAGTTTCATTCAATTCCCTTTGCCCAACCTCTCTTTGATTTGTTGTGCTTCTGGGTCTCTATTAAGAAAATTGCGGCCTGTGCCAAGAAGTCCATAGTTTCTCCTAATCCTTTCTGTAATGTATTCATGGAGTCTGCTTTTATTTCTAGGTCTTTGATCCATTTGGAGTGGATTCTCTTCCAAAGTGACTTATAAGGATCTAGTTTTAATTTTCTACAAGTGGTTAACCAATGTTGGCCACACCATTTATCGAAAAGGCTGTCATTCTTCCATTCTAATTCTTTAGATCCCTTGTCAAATATTAGGTGCTATAGGTCGGTGGGTTCATTTCTGGGTCTTCATTCGTATTCCATTGGTCCTCAGGTCTGTTCTTGTGCCAAGCTACGGCTTTTTAGCAGAATTGGAAGTTTGGAATTGATATTGCTCCAGAGCTGTTCTTTCTTCTATGCTCTGTTTTTGCTATTCATGGTCTTTTTTTTTGTCATTGGCATTGTTGGATTGCTTCTTCTATTTCATTGAAGAATGAGGTTGTCACATTAACTTGGTAGATAGCACTTGGCAGTATTGCCATTTTCACCATGTTAATTCCCCCAATCCAGGAACATGGGAGTTTTTCCACTTGCTTAGTTCTCTTTAATTTCCTTTATCCGGTTTTTAAATTTTTCATCATACAGGTCCTTCACCTATATTGTTGTTAATTTCTAAGTATTTCCTTTTTTGGTGGGGCTATTACAATCGGAGTTATTTCCTAATTTCACTCTTGCTTTTCTCATTATTTGCATACAGGAAAGCCATTCATTTCTGAGAGTTAATTTTATACCTTGTTCCTATGCCAAAGTTTCTGATCAGCTCAAGTAACTTGGGAGTGTAGTCCATGGGGTTCTTTAAATACAAGATCATGCCATCTGCTAAGATGGAGAATTTCACTTCATCTTTCCCTGTTTGGATCCTCTTTATGTCTGCATCTTCACTTAGTGCTCTAGGTAGGCTTTTGAATACTAGTTTGAAGAGGAGTGGAGAGAGTGGACATCCTTCTCTCATTCCTGAATTTAGAGGAAATGGCCTTACCTTTTCACCATTAAGTATAATGCTGGATATAGGTTTGTCACAAACAACCTTTATTATATTGAGGAATATTCAATGGATTCTTGCTAGTGTTTTTAATGTACTTTTAATATACTATGTAATACCTTTGTTTCTATTGTATGTTCTGCCCCCATGGTATAATCACTGTTTTCACTGGATTTTATGCTGCTGCTCTGCACAATATATATATAATTTTTAATTTGGGGAGGATAAGGGATATAGCAGAATGCTTAAATTAGGATGCAGTTGTGATCATGAGATGTACAGGAAATTATAGTGAAAATAAACTTTACAATGAAGAGGTGGGGGGGGAGAGGAATAAGAGAGGTGTGGAGAGAAGTGATGGTAAGGAAAAAAATAAAGGTGGAGGTAATAATGCTCGCTATGAAATTCACTCATTCCCTACTCATGTAACTGCAACAACTCTGTTCAACATTTTTACAATAAAAAAAATTTAAAAAAATTTTAAAAAGTGCACACAGGCTGAGTAACAGGCAAAATGATTTATTGAAATTTTTCCATCATGGCCATACTAGAGTCGAAATGACAGGCCACTATATGAGTCACTGTCCACAAATCGATTCTAACAAGTCACAGTTATCTGATATAAATATCCATAAACTGATATGTTATAGGGAATACCTGCACCCTCTAAAATCAAGAAGTTCATCTATTTCTTAACAATTTTTTCTGGCATTCAGTATTTTGTACAGTTGTTTTATGCCTGGACAAAATTGTAGCACCGCATCTGCAAATGTAGTCCTTGAAAACTGGTGTACCCACCACAAATAGGCTTCCATTTCTTGCCATGAACACTTGTTGAAAACTGTATAAATCTATGAGAAAATATGTTTCTTAGTTATGTTGGGTATTGTCTGTAAGGGCAGAAATACTTAATCTCTTTATAATCGCACATTTTTCCATTTTACTATGCCATGTGCATGGTTTCTCCTTATATTTGTTCCTTGAGACATCAAGAGTCACTACACAATCTAAAGCGAAACAAAGGAGGAGGCTGCAATGCTTCCTAAGAAATGTACTCATTATCTTGCCCATCTAATTGTAACCCCTCTGTACAGTATTTTCTCAATAAAAATTTTAAAAAAATAAAGAAAAAGGTTTTCATGCAAAAAAAAAGAATAGAATAAGTTTAGGTTCACCCACAAACTGTCTTGTCAGGATTTCATTAAATATTAGGATGGAATAAGTCACAAGAATTGTATGCAATTTCAAAGCTTTCTGCAAAGGGTACACCCAGTATTTCCTAGTATTCAATAAGAAAAATAATGCTGCCCGAATATGTTCATCACCAGAAACCACCAGTTTCAAAACGACCATATCTGGTCATCATGTGAACTCACATATATAACCTATATTTCAATTTTCCAACATTCTTTCATATTGTAGATCCTCATAAAATATACCTATGGAGCCAGTCCAATTAATAGTAGGAATGCTTTTAGTGTATTATTTACTCATGTGTAAAACTCTGAAAATAAATTGTACTTTTAGAAGGAAAAATCTGTACAACACTAGTTTATATGAACAATGAGAGATTTTATGTGCAGCACAAGTAGGACGTAATGGTTGCACTCATTTGTAAAATGGATTTCAGAAATTGGTAAGACCTTGGGTAGCATTTGCTTATGGCAAATCAGTACTTTCAAAAGGTACAGGAAGTAGAGATTTCAGCATTTATCCTAAATATATTATAGAAGTTTGTAACAACTTAAGAAAAAGGGACAATCATTATCCTAAAATATTCTTGAAGTAGTATTTTTGAAAAACAAACATTACATTGATCTCAAATAAAATTATATTGGATATTTATGCTTCCCATCACTCTGACAAGAGGTAGAAAGATAGAGGACCTTCCTTGACTCACTTTTTTCTGCATATTTCAAACATTTTTGTTGGCTCATTTTGTTAATATTCAACACGCATTCCATATCTTTCTTATCATTTTATTACTAGGGAATTGGAATTGTGAAAGCATACGGCCAAGATGATTTTCACCTAAAATAAAATATAATAAATGATATTTGAAAGAGAATTTTTCTATGAATATAGCTCTTTAATTTTGAATTCGTGACAGTTATTACTTTGTTGGATCCTTTATGTCATACTAAATTGAATCAGTCAAACACTTTACATGTCAATTTAGTCAATTATTTTTGAACCAAACAGATTGGAACAAAGATTTGTATCTTCGATTTTAATCATCAGCAAAGTAGAGGAAACAAAGAATATCAAACTACATAAAAATACACAAAATGAATGATCATGTAATCTTCACCTAACTTACCCCATGGTTATAATTTGGCAGGTAATAATTTTATGTGAAGTACTTATTCCTGAGCAGTATATATTGAATGTATTTCGAGACAAGATTTAAGTCTTATTCCTTGACTTGTGTAGTAAGTTTCACAGCCGTCTTTGTGTCCCTTGTGTTCAGAATTATTTGGATCTTCACTTCTAAACAATCAAGAGAAGAGTGAGCATTTATTTGAAAAAGAATTGTATGTGTTTAAGATATCCTCTTGAGATGAACAGAAAATCTCAAAAGCTCTACATATATATATGTATGTATTAATATACACACACATATATACATGTACATATGTCTATATACATATACACATCTATATATATGTATATAATATCTATATATTATATACATATATGTGTATATATTATATACATACATGTATATATGTGTGCATATATATATATATATACATATATATAGTATGATGATAAGCAAACCTAAACCAAAGATATTCCTACCAGGGATTTATTTTATATATATATTAGTTCTTTATAATTTTACTGTACTATGTGAATTTTTGTTCATATTTTATTGTCTTTCTTCTATTGAAGATGCCTGTTGTCATTCTATTTTGTTTTGATACCTATCAAGGATATTCATAGGGCTTGGTATAGAAACCTGAATTTTAAAAATAGCACTTGGATAATTTGCCTAACATTATTTTGCACTTTGTTACCCTTATTTATCAAATAAACAGCTACTTAAAATTAAAAAAAATTATTCATTGATACTGACATTGTCATTACTTCCCAAGTGAGTTGTGTATGTGATACATAATACTAGGCTTTCTATCAATTCTATGATTTAGGTCTACCTTTGGTTGAATTTTAATTTTATTTTAAAGGAGAGGTACAGGGGGGTATCATTAAATCAGGAAGGGACTGAGTAACATTCTTGCGATACATTTTACACCGTTCCACATTTTTCTGTTTCCAACCCCAATATATCACCTCCTAAGTTGTAAGGATTATATCCAATATATTGTCTTTTGAGTATTGCTGTTACATATGCTGTTTCCATATTGTAACACTAATTTTGCATGAGTTCTACCAGAGTTTTGAGAAGACCATTCTATCACAGATGATCACTGAGTAAATTGATGAAGTAGCTTGAAGGCTTTAAATTGCAGTATTTCCTGTTACTGACTGAAGAAGAAGAGCAACAAAGAGGGAGAACACGTGCCAAATATTTTAAGAATTTGATTTGTAAAAAAATATTGAACCTAGCAATACATATAATTATATTATGTGGTGAAATATGTAAATTTTAGAAAATATTCCACAGCTGTTACAACTGTGGGCAAGTTACACTTACACCCACAAACACCACCCCCCACAAAAAAAAACAAATTATACAAGCAAAGTGTCTGTGAATTTTACTTAAGAAGGACAAATCCAAATTTTAGCTCTAATTTTCTTTTATTTATTTCATTTCATTTTCTTTTAACATGAATGAATTATTGCTTACATTATAGTTGATAAAGTACACCTTCTTTTGGATGTAAATTGAACTATAATATAAGGGTAATGATGTTGTTATTAGTTTTTGTTTTTCTTTTCTTTACTTTTTTTGTCTTAGGGCACTTCAGTTTTAAACCACAGTGAAAGCTTCTTATTTCATGTCATTTGTATTCTTATTTGAAATCAGAATGTACTTCACAAGAATTTTTCAGAGGATTAAGTCATTCTGAATATCAATAAATTTGAAGTTAACATTATATATTAGGTCAGTTTAATTGCTTTTCACTTTCTGCATAAATCAATTGAATTCTATCCTTGAGAATAGAGAAAAGATGATCGTTACTTAGCACAGTTTTTTTTTAATTAGCATTTAACACTATCAAAGTTTAATGTGAAACATAATATTGTGTATATCTACTTTATATCCTGCTCATATTTTCAGTGTCCTTCAGGGGACATTATGTTCTTTCGAGAATTAAAAAGAGCAAAACACGTACAATGCAATAATATTCATATGTGATAAATCTACCTCTACCTCAAACAGATTGACAGGGTATTTGGATGCCATAATCAGTTTGTTTCTGTTTTCTGTTTGATATTATTTGGCCTCGTAGTTTATAAAATATTTCCGTCAAAAGATGCTTTACAGAGAATTTATATTCATGTCAGTAATGAGAACATTTCTTGTCGAACATTGTTAAGCACTCATTTTTTTCTGTCCTATCGTTTCTCTCCTTCATCTTCACCACTCCTCCAACCCAAAGCTGCAATGTTGATTTCCAACATGGTGTCTTGTGGTATCATTACTCTAATGAGTCATACTGTGTTCTTAATTTTGGAATTTGTTACTCTCCTTGCCCTCCAAAAATTACACAAAATTTTATACAAAATTGTACCAAAATCAAATACGACACCAGGAATATCCCATTGGAGGAAGAACATCAAGTAAAAACAAAGGAAGAACAAAGGAAAACTCTTCTGTACTTATCTTGAGTTTCATTTCACATAGCATCTCTTTACGTTTTTGCTTTTCATAGTAAAAATAGTGTACTGAGGGTGTACCGTTACATGAGTAAGGTAATGAGTACATTTCCTATCGAGCATTTTTACCTCCTACCATGTTTTTCCCCTCCAACCCCTACACACACACACACACACACACACACACACACACACACACACACATCTCCTCCCGTATCCACAAGATATAAAGTTTGGTTTCTACATAATGTCTTGTACATCACATTGTTACAATGAGTCATCCTGTTGTTCCTGCATTTTGTTATTCTCTTTACCCTCCCCAAATTAGAAAATTTGTATATACAAGATGCAGGGCACCAACATCAAATACAGTGAAAATGGGGCTTATACCATTCACAAAGAACATACAACAGAAAGAAAAATATCACATAGTACATTTTAGGTACATTAAAATAATAGCAAGGAAGAAAAAACAAGTTTTGTCCCTATCTTGGGGTTCATTTCAGTTAAAATCAGCTTATATTGTTATATGTAAGTAGCTTTTGAAATTTTCTACTTATGCTCGTCTTATACTATTTGTGGCAAGGAAGGCAAACCATGGGTCATATGTTTCTTTAGGCTTGGCTCAACAACACATCCTCAAAGAAACAACTGCCCAATAAAAAAGTGGGCTACCTGCTTTCACTATATTTGATGTCAGTATAACTTGTGGAGGAGATGGGGAAAAACCAGTTGTTTAAGGATACAGGTGGACCTGTTGCAACAATGAGAAGTACAAGTTGTCATGTCCAAAACGAGCTTTACAACGTCGGTGGGGGGGGAAGGAGAAGGATTGGGATTGGGGGGAGGGGGGAGGCTGGGAAGGGATGTGAAGTGTAAACCAAAGGAGGAGGCTGCAATGCTTGGTAAGAAATGTACGCATTATCCTGCCCATGTAATTGTAACCCCTCTGTACAGTATGTTCACAAATAAAATAAAATTAAATTATAAAAAATAAAAAAGTGGGCTAAAGACTTAAAGAGAAACTTTTCTGAAGAGAAAATAAGAATGGGCAATAGACACATGAAAAAATGCTCAACTTCTCTATACATAAATGAATGCAACACATTGAGATTCCACGTCATTCCAGTTAGACTGGGTATAATCAAGAAATCTCATAACAAGAGATGCTGGAGGGGATGGGCCCAAGGGGAACCCTACTGCATTATTGATGTTAGTGTAAACATGTTCAACCATTTAAGAGAGCAGAATGGAGATTCTTCAAAAGACTCCACATACAGCTCCCATATGACCCAGTAATTCCATGTTTGGGCCTTTACACAAAAGATCACAAACAAGGCTATACTAAAGTTACCAGCACAAATATGTTTATCACAACATTATTTACTATAGCTAAGATGTGGAACCAACCCTAATGCTCCTAAGTAGATGAATGGATAAAGAAAACGTGATATATGTGTATACACACACACACACACACACACACACACACACAATGGAATTTTATTCCTTGATCAGAATGTATGACATTGTCACAATTGTTAGGAAATTGAAAGAAAAAAATTATATAAACTGTAGCATTAGTTTATACAGTAATATCTTATTTCTATCTCTATCTACCTATATATTGATCGATCAATCTATCTACTATCTATCTATAGCAATCTATATAACTTTGACCTTTTCTGCTCCTCTGATAAAATTACCATATTCATAAGCTAATTATACCAAATACATCATCAGTTTTGTGTTGATCATTTGGAAGGGAACAATCCAAACTAGTCTGAAGACAAAGGACATAAACAGGATTTTAAAACTTACTATACAAGTCACACTAAGAAGAGATAGAAGTTATTTCGAGAAATACATTCAGTAGATACTGCTGAAATTTAATAACATTATTACCTGCTCAATGAAAACCATCTCGTTATTTAACTGAAGATTACAATATCATACATTTCAATATATTTTCATGAATTGTGTTATCATTTGTATACTGCTCTTTTGGGAGCATTAAAATTGGAGATTTGAGCATTTGTTTAAAACCAGGTCCCTAAAGGGACACAAACATTGATTGACTGTATTATGAAATACTGAATTCGCGTGAAAATAAGCATGATTTCACATCTAACAAAATATAATAAAAGTTCAAATTCTTATTTCAACTAATCTTAGTAGATAATCATCAAGGCCCATACTTTAGGATGTCCACTCCCATAGTAAGAAAACTATGAAGAAGAGATTGAGATTAATTATTGAATATTAACATAATATGCCAACAAACAAAATGCACAAGCTATGAAGAATAAAGGAAATCACTGACCGCTCTGTATTTTTCCTATCTCTTTAAAAGAGCGATGGGAAAAAACATATATCTAACATCATTTTCCTTCAGATCAATTTAATTTTATTTTTCAACAATTGTTCATTTTTACTTACTTGAGGTAAGAAAATTTACAATCTTCTTGTGAACAATTTGGATAATGCTGAGAACTATATTAGCTCTGCATTGTAAAATTACTGATGTGAAATAAGCACAAGCTATCGAAGGTCATATTAATTTCAACAATTTCACACATGAGTTCAATCACTAATACCTGTATTCTACATAGAGTCTTTCATTTTTAATACAAACTTTTGTTATGCTTTCCTTTCTATCTGAAAATATAATTTGTTTTCAGACTGTATTGCACATGAATGAATGATACACTGGACATTCCTGTTGCTAATTGAATTGGTTGTACAAGAATATTTTCTATAGATCTACATTATGAAAGAAAGTTGGAATAATGTAGTTAGTATAGAGATTAGATATGTGAATTCAGAAGATGATCAGCAGAGATGGTGGTTTTGAAAACAAGATTTTCTGTGGATTGCACATGTAGACAGCCCTACTGAATAATATAAAACATTGGTGACAATATTTGATGCAAACTTTGAACTTGAATAAAATTCTTGGAATTAATTCAACACTAATACATGAAATCCTGGAACAGATCCCTCTCCTCCCAGTGATCCTTCTCACAACTCTTTCCTCTTCCCACACATTGTCCTGCTCCCCTTTTTCCTCCTCTTGCCGTTCCTCCTCCTCTTCCCCTCCTCTACTTTCTGCCTTCATTCCTTACTTGTTCCCGTTCTTCCCTTTTCCCTTCTTCCCTTCTTCCCATTCTTTTTCATTCCCACCATCCCTCTTTACCTTCTTTCCTTCTCCCCTGCCTTCCTCCATCATTCCATCCCTTCTTTATTTCCTTCCTTTTTTCTTCCTTCCTTCCTTCCTGCCTTTCTTTCTGTTTCTCTTCGTGCTTTCACATTTTTTCCTTGTTTCCTACTCTTATTTAACACCTATCCCCTAGAATCCAGGCACACATGATTTCCTAGTTTTATTTTCCCTGCCCCTCCCTGCCCCACACCTGCATGAAGATCTGAACTTCAACTTATGGCCTAGGAATTGAAATTGGGACTGGGATTGGAACTAATGGCATGGACCATTAATTCAAAGGCTGGGACTTGAACTCTCCAGCTGGGATTTGAACTCATATCGTGGGCATGAAATTCTGGGCCTGAGTCTTGAAACCAAAACCTGGGATTTGAACTCAGGGTCTGCACTGATTTCAGGGTCTGGGAATACAATTCACAGACTGTTCTTTGAACTAGCACTTAGGACCAGATCTCCAATTCTAGGCATTGAGGATCAACAGCCAGGAGTTGAAGTCGGTATAGGTCTTAAGCTCAAGCCTGGGCCTTAAATTCACAACCTAAGACTTCAACTTCTGACCTGGGATTGAATGAGGATCCTGTGACTTCAACTGGGGTGCTTGCCTTGCATTCAGGGCCTAAGACAAGAATTCACAGGCTAGGCATTGAATTTGATTCTGGTTCTTGAACTCAAAGCCTTGGCCTTTAACTCCAACCTGTGTCCTTGAATTAATTGTCTCTGCTTTGAACATGGTGACACTGCCTTGCACTAATTTCTGGGTCTTGAATACATGGCCTGGGCTATGAGGTTGGGCCTGGGAATTGAAATCACAATCTGGGCTTTGGTGTAGTGGCTGGGGCTTAAACCCAGTTCAGGGCCTTGAGTTCAGTGGCTAGGCCTTGAATAGGGCTACAGGGCCTTGAATAGGGCTCCAGGGCCTTGAATTTGGACACTCAACAAGGTTCCTGAGCTTCTCTGTGCTTAAGGTTCATGCTCAACTACTCTAGACAAGGCTGTTTTTATGTATTTCTTCCATGTTGAAAACATTTATATGTTTATTTTTCAATGACGAATCTACTTTTTATCTCAGAGAAGAAATTCTGTCTGGCTTCATGTTTCTTGCATTTAGTTGGCTTATTTGTTTCCTCTTTACATGTTAGTATTTCCATTTATTTGAAAGTGGAGAGGTAGGCAAGAAGATTGGGAGGGTGTAATGTGTGTGTGGAGGCTGGGTACACTTATATGCTTTCTATGGAAAGGCAGTAGAGTGGATTTTAAGGTTTTCCAGCACATTGAGGCATAAGTAGGTGGACAGAGTACAGAGGCAAGTGTGCACACAAACAAAAAAGAGGCAGGACCTAAGTATGAACCACACACAGGCTTAGAGGTGCATGTGTGCACACACACAGGGCCAATAGAAATTTCAAGAACCAGCTTTGCACAAGTTGTTCCCTACCATGCCAGCTCCCTTTTCCTCTGTGTTATTGTTGGGGTATATAAAATTGACCCCAGACCTCATCCATGTGTAATTCATGAACCTTCTTCCTCATCTTGAGATGAGCCTGCTCTGCTGTGGGAAGATCAAAAAGCTCCCAAGAATACATAACAAGATTTGTTCTGTTCTTGTGGTTCATCTGTTTGTTCTTAAGAAAGACCATAGAGAGAGTTCTGGGAAGATGGCAGAGGAGAAGCTGGAATCTGAACAAGCTCTCGCATAGAAAGCAGTTTCAGAGTTCCAGTGAGCAGTCCTAAGCCAGAGAATCACACCAAGTGTGCCATCACAGGACAGAGAGTTAGTCAAGAGAGGGGAAGCCAAGGAGACACATCTGAGCGCTTGCCAGCAGCTGCGTGGCAGGGTCGCGGTGGCGACCACCGCCGCGGGGGTCATACCTGAGACACAGAGAGTCCGGGATGAAGGAGCCAGACACAGCGGATGAGCGGATTCTACTCAACACCAGCAAGAACCGACAAGGAGCGGACATCTTCATCCTGCAGTTTGCAGACCAAAGACGACCCAGGATCCAAGACTCCGCGTGAGTAGAAGCCCGACGTCCTCACTCCTTCTCAGGGAGCAGAGATCACCCCAGCACCGGTGATCTCCATCTTGGATACCGACAAAGCTCAGAGGAGCTGCTAGCTCCAGCTCAGGCCTTGGAATAAAATGAGTCATTTACCAGATCACAAGAACTTAACGGCGAAGTGACCTCACAGACTCAGTTCCATCCAGGGAAAACTCACCCAGCTCAGGCGCCAGCCATTGGAGTGGCACTCCTGACTGGGTAACCAGAGCCAGTGGCTGCCCCTCCCTCTAGCAGCCACCACAATCAATTGAAAAACAGAAACCCTGAGAATGGCTCCAGGCTGGGCGCTGTGAGTTTTTTCACAAAATAGCCCCAGGGAAAAGCTACTGTTTGTTGAAAGGCCTCAACTCTACCCAGAACCTAGCCTCATCACTGCATCCCCCTATTTTGTGATTCTCAAAGCAGATCACCCTCCCAGTAAACTAACCTGGGAGGGGGAACTCAAAATCTTGGGTAAAGCAGAGCATTTTTCTGCCTGTTCCAACAAACTGACTTAAGAAACCAATCAAGCCACAGGACCTCAAGCTGACCAGAGACTCTAAATAGATGGTCTTTTAATCTCTATAATAACATTAATTTTTACGTTTCTATTTTATTTCTGGTCTCTTTTCATTCCCCTTTCCCTTTCTTGTTTTCTCTCTCTCTCTACTTGCATCCTACCCAACCTATTTCCTGCATTGGGATTAGGACATAGTTAACTCTCCCTGTGCCTCCCCACACCAATCTATTCCTATTTTTTTACCCACATCTCTCCCTAACCCTAATAATTTCTGGTTTTCTAAATTCTTCTCTGCGGTTCGAAGTCCTTTAACATATAGTTGTTTGATGTCGAAAAGATGTATCTGTTGAACTAGATTGTATCTGTAGACTATTGACTGTACAAATGCAAATTTTAGTTCATGGTTGCCTTAAGATAGTGTTCTAGCACAAAACTGGTGCTATCTTCATCTCAAATGGGCAGAGTAAGCCGGAAAAACACAAGAAAAATGGCAAATTCGGGTATCTCAATTCCCAATCTTGATAATCAGGGGTTAGAACAGATAATGAATAATCCAGAGGAGAGTTCCCAAATAGCTCTACAAACACTGATGGCAAACATGATAAATGAGAAGTTTGACAACGTACAAAGGACTCTGTATGAGCGTGATAGGGAGAGAGAGGAGGCATCCCAGAAGTTTATACAGGAATATCATAAGCGTGAGGAAGCTACTCAAAAACTGATACAGGATTTGCGTGAACAACTTGAGAATACTCAAAGAGAAAGGGAGGAATGGCGTGAACATGCTGAGAACACTCAAAGAGATCTGCAGGAAAACCACGAACGGGAGGAAGCTAATCAAAGAGTAATACAGGAATTGAGAGACCAGGTAGAGAACACACAAAGATCACTAAAGGCATTCATGGAATCCATGAACAAAGAGCTGAAGGAAGTCAGGGAGACCACAAAGGGAATGCTGAATGGAACCCAACAGAAGGAATGGGAGTCCAAAGAAACCATAACCAATCAACTAAGTGATTTGAGGACAAACACAACACCAAATTAAGGAAGTAAAGAAATTCATACAAGACCTAAAACAGAGCTTCAACAAAGAACTTGAAGCCATCAAAGCTGACCAATTAGAAGGAAAAGAGATAAAAAAACAAAGTAGAGAGTCTTGACAGCAGGTTAGACCATGCAGAAGATCGAATCTCAGGGATTGAAGACAGCCTAGATATTATAGAGAAAGAACATACAACCATCCAAGACAAGTCCAAGAAATATGATAGATCTATCCAACACCTGGAAGATACCATCAGAAGGCCTAATCTAAGGATAATGGGTGTAGAGGAGCACCTAGAAACAGAAGTTAATGGTCTAGGAAATTTGTATAACAGGATCCTAGCAGAGAACTTCCCAAACATGCAAAAAGATAGGCCTATTCAGATACAAGAAGCCTTTAGAACCCCAAATAGACCAGACCAGAATAGGACATCCCACCGTCACATTATAATCCACACAGGATCAACTCAGAACAAGGAAAAGATCCTTAAAGCTGTCAAGGAGAAAAGGGTAATCACCTATAAAGGGAAACCAATTAGAATCACCTCAGATTTCTCAGCAGAGACAATCAAAGCAAGAAGAGCCTGGAATGATGTATGCCATGCCCTAAAAACAAACAACTATCAACCAAGAATACTGTACCCAGCTAAACTCTCCTTCATAACTGAAGGCCAAATAAAAACCTTCCATAGCAAAGAAAAATTGAAACAATACATCTCCACCAAACCAGTCCTACAAAAGATTCTTACAGATGTCCTACACCTAGAAAACCAACAAGACCGCAATAAAGGCCAAGAAACTGCACCCAAACTGAGAATCCAAGAACCATAGGAAGAACCCAGTTTTTGCAGCCCCCAAGAAGGTAGATAACATGGCAGGAACTCCCAAATACTTCTCAGTCCTATCTCTTAACGTTAACGGACTGAACTCTCCAATTAAGTGACATAGACTGTCTAGTTGGATTAAAAAACAAGACCCTTCTATCTGCTGCCTGCAGGAGTCACATCTTGCCCGTAAAAACAAACACATTTTCAATGTTAAAGGCTGGAACAAAATCTACCAAGCAAACGGCCCCCATAAACAGGCGGGAGTTGCAATCCTAATATCAGATAAAATAGACTTCAAATTAAAATTCGTGAGAAGAGATAAAGAAGGTCGCTACATACTAATTAAAGGATCTCTTCTTCAGGGGGATATTACAATTCTAAATATCTATTCGCCAAACAATCATGGAAAGAATCACAAAATATTGGTAACACGTTCTAGGCTAGGAAAGTCATAAGGACTGTCACTTCATATTTTTATTTGACAACCACATTGAATACTTCTCACATTCTTGCTCTGGCTCACCAGTAGCTTTGAGAAAATCCCAGGAGGTTTAAGTTTCCATCAGAACTTGACAATAATTTTCCTTCACATTTGTTCATTACTTTTTTCTTTTTTAATTGTAAAAATACTGCATAAAGGGGTTACATTGTGTGTTAACTTTTTGAATATACTGCACATCAATCATCCTGTTTCAGCATCTGAAACATAAAAATCCAGTTATATTTTTCTGGGAATATATTTAAGTAAGAGAATAATTACTTCTCTAGAACAAATGAAGTATCCAAACTGGAACAATTAGAAAGCATTTATCTGTTGTATAGGCAGTATAATTATAGTTCAGATGAGTTAGAGATTAAGAAAACATTAGCAGCACCCTTCTTTTGAGACCTAGCAGAATTCCAGTGAATTTTATGATCATATCATAGCATTCCGAAATGGAAATCTTCCCTTCAGTCTTTGGGCCAGAAAGAAGCAGTTTCCTTGGTGATGAAAGATCTGAGATCATGAACTGGAAAATTAGTATGTCAGTTCAACAATAATTGTGGTCCCACACATAGGAGACATTGGAATTGACCACAGCAAATGAAGTGTGTTTGTGATGGAAGAGCTTCTTGTTGTCTTTGGCCAGGCTAGTTAACTTTAGATAAGTAGCAGACACCTTAATGTGCCCACATCAGTTATCAATCTCTCCACTTAACTGTTTTCATGTTTCTTTTTATTCTCCCTTCTCAACATTACTCATTTTCAGAGCTTTTCTGAATATCAGCTATTGTCTTCCTACAAGTTCATTCTTATATCATATTCTCTAGTTTTGATTGAAATGACAGGACAGTATTGTTTCTATAAAAAAAATTATAGCACAACTCTCTAAATTTCTGGGCAATATGCATTCAACTCCTGAAATTTAAATGTATATCTATGCAAGGAAGCTTTTTAGCATTATTTCCTAACAGTTATTAATTGCATGCAGATACTACCAAAGTATACCTTCGAAAAATTCTATCCAGGCACATGAACTTTTTTAATTTTATTTTTATTTTTATTTATTTTATTTTATTTTTTTATTGTATAAATAATGTACAGAGGGGTTAGAATTAGATGGGCAAGATAATGAGTACATTTCTTATCAAGCATTGTAGCCTCCTCCTTTGTTTCCCCTTCCCATCCCTTCCCAGCCTCCCCCTCTCCCTCACCTAATCCTCCCCTCCACCCCAAAATTGTAAAGTTCATTTTCGACATGACAACTTGTACTTCTCATTGTTGCAACGGGTCCACCTGTAGCACATGAACTCTTTTGATTATATATTTTTCAATTGCTTCTTTTTTTAATTTATAAGAAAATATTTATTAGGAATGTAAATAAATAAAGCAAAACAAATCTATGATATCTTACAAAGTCGCACAGTTGATGTTTCTGTCAGTCTCTCAGTAAAAACTAGAGATTAAACACCTCAAAACCATCTGCATTATGAGCAGAGAGGTGGATATTTAAGCCTTCAGGTCCAAAATCCTTAGCTAACTATTTACTCAAAAAAGACATACATTGTCAAACATTTATTCTTGCCTGAATACCCAGGAAATGAAATGGTAGGCTGAATGAAGCTCTCAGAAAGAGTTATAAATGTTGGTTTGAGTATAAGAAACCAGAAAGACTAGGTACATTCAGTAATGATATCTGAAGACATACAGACAGAGCGCTGATGGAATCTGCTATATTATGATTGCTTCCTTTTTTGGAACAAAGACAAATTAGAATCATTTTTCCTTTAAAAAACATGATAGCTTTTTAGAAAACGCTCTTTTTGGCCTCCTGACAAATTTCTATTTTATTTTATTTTATTTTATTTGTGAACATGTTATACAGAGGGGTTACAATTACAAGGGCAGGAAAATGCGTACATTTCTTACCAAGCTTTGCAGCCTCCTCCTTTGTTTATCCTTCACATCCCTTCCCAGCCTCCCCCGTCCTGCCCCAGTCCCAATCCTCCTGCCTCCCACCACAGACCAACATTGTAAGCTCCTTTTCGACATGAAAACTTGTACTTCTCATTGTTGCAACAGGTCCAACTGTATCCTTAAACGACTTGTTTTTCCCCATCTCCTCCACAAGTTATACTGACATCAAATATAGTGAAAGCAGGGGTTATACTGTGGGGGAGGGACATACAAAGCAACAAAGAAATAATCTTATGAGTGCGATAGAAACACATGCATGAAAGAAAAAAACATTAAAATACATATTTAAGGGCTCGTTTTCCTAACATCACATTATCTGACCTTTTCCGCTTGACTCATACACATACTAGATATTAAAAAAAAGGAAAATATGAGGCCTATGTTTCTTTGGGCCTGGCTTTCTTCGCTTAATATAATTTTTTCCAAGTCTTTCCATTTCCTAACAAATGGGGCAATGTCATTCTTTCTGATGGAGGCATAGAATTCCATTGTGTATATATACCACATTTTCTTGATCCATTCATCTACTGAGGGGCATCTGAGTTGGTTCTAGATCTTAGCTATGGTAAATAATGCTGCAATAAACATAGTTGTGCTGGTAGCTTTAGTATGGTCTTGTTTGTAAATATTTGGGTAAATGCCCAAAAAGTGGGATTGCTGGGTCATAGTGGAGTTCTATGTGGAGTCTTTTGAGGAACCTCCATACTGCTTTCCAAAGTGGTTGAACAAGTTTACATTCCCACCAAAAATGAAGTAAGGTTCCCTTCTGTCCACATCCCCTCCAGCATCTGTTGTTGTTAGAGTTCTTGATTTTTGCCATTCTAACTGGAGTGAGGTGGTATCTCAATGTTGTTTTGATTTGCATTTCTTTTATGGCTAGGGAGGTTGAGCATTTCTTCATGTGTCTGTTGGCCATCCTTCTTTCTTCTTCAGAGAAGTTTCTCTTTAAGTCTTTCGCCCACTTGTTTATTGGGCAGTTGTTTCTTTGAGGATTTGTGGTTGGGGGATTTAGTTTTTTGAGTTCCAAGTATATTTTTGACATGAGACCCTTGTCCGTCGTATGGCTAGTAAAGATCTTCTCCCAATCCGTGGCCTTTCTATTGATCTTGCTAGCTATGTCCTTTGCCATGCAGAAGCTCTGCAACTTTATGCAATCCCATTTGTCCAACCTTTCTTTGATTTGTTGTGTTTCCGGGTCTCTATTCAGAAAATTTCCGCCTGAGCCAAGGAGACCTAGGGTTTCTCCTATTCCATCCTGTAATGTTTTCAGAGTGTCTGTTTTGACTTGGAGGTCTTTGATCCATTTGGAGTTGATTCTGGTGCAGTGTGATATATAAGGATCTAGCTTTAGTTTTCTACAAGTAGTTAACCAATTTTGCCAGCACCATTTACTGAAGAGGCTGTCTTTGTTCCATTCTATTTTTTAGCTCCCTTATCGAAGATTAGATGGCTATAGGTCTGTAGGTTCATTTCTGGGTTTTCAATTCTATTCCATTGGTCCAGAGGTCTGTTCTTATGCCAATACCAAGCTGTTTTGATTACTATGGCTTTATAGTAGAGTTTGAAATTTTGTATTGATATTCCTCCAGCAGTGTTCTTTCCATTCAGGAGCGTTTTTGCTATTCGGGGTCTTTTATTGTTCCATATGAATTTTTGGATTGCCTATTCAATTTCCTTGAAGAATGAGGTTGGACTTTTGAAAGGTATCGCGTTGAATTTGTAGATAGCCTTGGGAAGTATTGCCATTTTCACGATGTTAATCTTTCCAATCCAGGATCATGGGAGGTTTTGCCATTTTCTAAGTTCTTTGTGGATTTCCTTTTTCAAGATTTTAAAGTTTTCATCATAGAGGTCCTTCCTTCTTTAGTTAAGTTAATTCCTAGGTATTTTATTTTTTGTGGGGCTATTACAAATGGAGTTGCTTTCCTAATTCCAGCCACACTTTTCTCACTGTTGGCATACAGAAAGGCCATTGATTTTGGGGGGTTAATTTTATACCCTGCTACTTTGCCAAAGTTTTGAATCAGCTTGAATAATTTGGGAGTGGAGTCTATGGGATTCTTTAAATATAAGATCATGTCGTCTGCAAAGAGGGAGAGTTTTATTTCTTCTTTCCCCATTTGGATCCCGTTTATGTCTGCATCTTGTCTTATTGCTGTAGCAAGGCAGATTAATCCTAGATTGACGAGAAGTGGAGAGAGTGGACATCCTTGTATTGTTCCTGAGTTAAGAGGAAATGGCTTTAGTTTTTCACCATTAAGTATAATGCTGGCTGTAGGTTTGTCATATACAGCCTTTATTGTATTGAGGAATGTTCCATGGATTCCTAATTTTTCCAAAACCTTCATCATAAAGGGGTGTTGGATCTTGTCGAATGTTTTTTCTGCATCTATTGAGATAACCATGAGGTTCTTATTCTTGCTCCTGTTGATGTGATGAATAATATTAATTGATTTGCGTATATTGAACCAGCTTTGCATCCCTGAAATGAATCCAGTTTGATCATGGTGTATGATTTTTTGGATGAATTGTTGAAGTCGGTTGTGCAATATTTTGTTGAGAATTTTTGCATCAAAGTTTATCAAAGAAATGGGTCTATAGTTCTCTTCTGCCTGGTTTTGGGATGAGGGTTATGATGGCTTCATAGAATGTGTTCGGTATTGAACTTTCTCTTTCAATTTCATTGAAGAGTTGGAGGAGTATTGGTGTGAGCTGTGCTTTGAAGGCCTTGTAGAATTCCGCTGTAAAACCATCTGGTCCTAGACTTTTCTTAGCTGGAAGGTCTCTTATTGCTGTTTCTATTTCAATGATTGATATGGGCCTGTTAAGCTGGTTTAACTCATCTTGGTTTAGTTTTGGCATATCAATATTAGCTAGGAAGAGGTCCATTTCTGTCAAGTTCTCAAACTTATTAGCATAAAGTTTTGAGAAGTATTCCCTTATAATATTTTGAATCTTGGTTGTTTCCATGGTGATGTTTCCATTCTTGTCTTTGAGTTTATTTATTTGGGTGTGTTCTCTTCTTTTTCTGATAAGATTTGCTAAGGGTCTGTCAATTTTGTTAAGTTTTTTGAAGAACCAACTCTTTGTTTTGTTGATCCTTTCTATAGTTTTTTTGGATTCTAATTCATTTAATTCTGATTTAATTTTAATTATTTCTTGCCGTCTACTGAATTGGGGTTTATCTTGCTGCTCTTTTTCAAGGAGGTTTAGATGTGTCATTAAATTGTTGGTTTCAGATCTCTCTAATTTGTTGATGTAGGAGCTCAGAGCTATAAACTTGCCTCTGAGTACTGCTTTTGCTGTGTCCCAGAGGAGCTGGTAATTTGTGTGTTCATTTTTGTTGAATAGCAGGAACACTTGAATTTCCGTTCTAATCTCTTCCATGACCCACTCCTGATTCAGCAGTGTGCTGTTCAGCCTCCATGTGATACCGGACATTCTTTGGTGGCTTTTGGTGTTGAGTTCTAATTTTATTCCCTTGTGGTCAGAGAGAATGCAAGGTATAACTTCAATGTTTCTGAATTTGGACAAGTTTGATTTTTGGCCTAAAATGTGGTCTATTTTAGAAAATGTTCCATGTGCTGCTGAGAAAAACGTGTATTCTGATGCTGCTGGGTGAAATGTTCGGTAGATATCTGTTAAATCTAGTTGAGCTATGCAGCTGTTTAGATCTGTAGTTTCTCTGTTGAGTTTTTGCCGAGTTGATCTATCTACTGGGGAGAGTGGTGTGTTAAAATCAACAACAATTAATGTCTTTGGAGTTATATGGGATTTGAGGGAAAGTAGTGTTTTTTGGATACATTTTGGTGCTCCATTGTTTGGCGAGTAGATATTTAGAATTGTAATATCCTCCTGAAAGAGAGATCCCTTAATTAGTATGTAGCGACCTTCTTTAACGCTTCTCACGAGTTTTAATTTGAAGTCTATTTTATCTGATATTAGGATTGCAACTCCCGCCTGTTTATGGGGGCCGTTTGCTTGGTAGATTTTGTTCCAACCTTTAACATTGAAAATGTGTTTGTTTTTACGGGCAAGATGTGACTCCTGCAGGCAGCAGATAGAAGGGTCTTGTTTTTTAATCCAACTAGACAGTCTATGTCACTTAATTGGAGAGTTCAGTCCGTTAACGTTAAGAGAAAGGACTGAGAGGAATTTGGGAGTTCCTGCCATGTTATCTACCTTCTTGGGGGTTGCGAAAACTGGGTTCTTCCTATGGTTCTTGGATTCTCTGGGTGCAGTTTCTTGACATTTATTGTGGTCTTGTTGGTTTTCTATGTGTAGGACATCTTTAGGAAACTTTTGTAGGGCTGGTTTGGTGGAGATGTATTGTTTCAATTTTTCTTTGCTATCGAAGGTTTTTATTTGCCTTCAGTTATGAAGGAGAGTTTGTCTGGGTACATTATCTGGGTACATTATTCTTGGTTGATAGTTGTTTGTTTTTAGGGCATGGCATACACCATTCCAGGCTCTTCTTGCTTTGATTGTCTCTGCTGAGAAATCTGAGGTGATTCTAATGGGTTTTCCTTTATAGGTGTTAATCTTTTCTCCTTCACAGCTTTAAGGATCTTTTCTTTGGTCTGAGTTTATCCTATCTGGATAAACTCAGGTGGGATGTTCTATTCTTGTCTGGTCTGTTTGGAGTTCTAAAAACTTCTTGTATCTTAATAGGCCTATCTTTTTGCATGTTTGGGACGTTCTCTGCTAGGATCCTGTTAAACAAATTTCCTAGGCCACTAACATCTGTTTCTTGGTGCTCCTCTACACCCATTATCCTTAGATTAGGCCTTCTGATGGTGTCTTCCAAGTGTTGGATAGATCTATCATATTTCTTGGACTTGTCTTGGATGGTTGTATTTTCTTTCTCTATAATAGTTAGGCTGTCTTCAATCCCTGAGATTCGATCTTCTGCATGGTCTAACCTGCTGTCAAGACTTTCTACTTTTTTTTTAATCTCTTTTCCTTCTAATTGGTCAGCTTTGATGGCTTCAAGTTCTTTGTTGATGCTTTGTTTTAGATCTTGTATGAACTTCTTTACTTCCTTAATTTGATGTTCAGTGTTTGTTCTCAAATCACTTAGGTGATTGGTTATGGTTTCCTTGGACTCCCATTCCTTCTGTTGGGTTCCATTCAGCATTCCCTTTGTGGTTTCCCTGACTTCCTTCAACTCTTTGTTGATGGATTCCATGAATGCCTTTAGTGATCTTTGTGTATTCTCTTCCTGCTCTCTCAATTCCTGTATTACTCTTTGATTAGCTTCCTCCCGTTCATGGGATTCCTGTAGTTCTCTTTGAATGTTCTCAGCATGTTCATGCCATTCCTGCCTTTCTCTTTGAGTATTCTCAAGCTGCTCATGCAAATCCTGTATCATCTTTTGAGTAGCTTTCTCATGCTTATGATATTACTGTATAAACTTTTGGAATGCCTCCTCTCTCTCCCTATCATGATCATTTAGAGACCTTTGTATGCTTTCAATCTTTTGATTTATCGTGTTTGCCAGCAGTGTTTGTATAGCTATTTGGGAATTCTCCTCTGGATTATTCATTATCTGTTCTGTCCCCTGATTATCGGGATTGGGAATTGAGATACCTGGATTTGCCATTTTTCTTGTGTTTTTCCCGGCTTACTCTGCCCATTTGAGATGAAAATAACACCAGTTTTGTCCTAGAACACTTCTTAAGACAAGCATCAACCCAAGTCTGAATTTGCACATTCAATAGTCTACAGATACAATCTAGTTCAACAGATACATCTATTCAACATCAAACAACTATACATTAATGGGCTACGAACCGCAAAGAAGTATTTGGAAGACCAGAAATTATTAGGGTTAGGGAGTGATGTGGATAAAAAAATAGGGACAGATTGATGTGGGGAGGCACAGGGAGAGTTAACTAAGTCTTAATCTCAAAGCAGGAAATAGGTTGGGTAGGATGAAAGTTGAGAGAAAAAAAATTAAGTTAACAGGAAAAGAAAAGAGACCACAAAAAATAGAAAGGTAGAAATTAATAAAATTATGTAAATTCGATAACAATCTATTTAGATAAGAACGTGAATCTATTGAGAGAAGGGGAGGGATATAAAGGAGATGTGAAAAACTTAAAAATAAAAATGCTTAAAAGATTATATAGGTATAAAGAGGTAGAACTGCTATTAAGTAATTTAAGTGTTAGAGGTTTTGACTTGAGTAATAAATTTGTGGATTAAGTGTGTACACAATGGGGGATAGGGTCTAGTAGTCAACTACGGGTTTATCTGAGGATGTGCAGGACAAGAATTAAGTCACATAAAGAAGAACGAAAGAGAGGAGAAGGTGAAAAGAATAAGAAAGGAAGAAGAAAATGATGAGAAGTTCAGTGGAACTAAACAAAAAAGAAAAAGATAATTAAAAAAGAAAGAAAAAAAAGAGAAAGAAGACCAACAAAGAAAGCAAAAACGCACACTTCTGTATCCCCAAAATAAAAATTATAAGAGGAAAAGAAAGTTTCTGGAAAATATTTTTTTATCAAAAAAGGCAAAGATTGAAGATTGAAAAAAGTTTTAGAAAAGAAAAAAAATTTTTTGTATATAAGGTACTAAAAATAAAAATTAAAAAAAATAAGAAGATGAAGAAGAAGAGAAAAAAAAAACTTCTTTGATTTTTTTTTTTGAGAGGAGTGGGAAAAATTCTGTATCTCCCTTGTGTCTGTAACCAGCCTCTTGTTGGAGTCTCTGGTCTGCTTGTGGTCCTGTGGCTTGGTTGGTTTCTTAAGTCAGTTTGTTCGAAGAGGCAGTAAAATGCTCTACTTTACCCAGATTTGGTGATCCTCCTCCCAGGCTAGTTCATTGGGAGACAAATCTGCTTTGAGTATCACAAAAGAGGGGGATGCAGTGATGAGGCTAGGTTCTGGTGGCTTTTCTGGGGCTGGTTTGTGAAAACCTCACAGAGCCCAGCCTGGAGCCATTCTCAGGATTTCTGTTTACTGATTTTCAATTGCTTGTCGAGGCTGCTAGAGGGAGGGGCAGCCTCTGGCTCTGATTACCCAGTGAAGAAACCCACTCCTCGGGTTGGTGCCTGAGCTGGGTGACTTTTACCTGGGTGGAACTGAGTCTGGCAGGCCAACCCACCGTTAAGTTCTTGTGACCTGCTAAATGACTCCTTTTATTCCAAGGCCTGAGCTGGAGCTAGCAGCTCCTCCGAGCTTTGTCGGTATCCAAGATGGAGATCACCGGTGCTGGGTGGGGAGGGGTGGCCTTCCCTCCTCTGCTCCCTGAGAAAGAGAGAGGATGTCAGGCCTCTACTCATGCTGAGTCTTAGTTCCTGGGTCGTCTCTGGTGTGCAAACTTCAGGATGAAGATGTCTGCTCCTTGACGGTTCTTGCTGGTGTTGAGTAGAATCTGCTCACCTGCTGCATCTGGCTCCTTCGTCCCGGACTCTCTGTTGCTCAGGTATGGCGGCTGCGCTTGCCCGCCACCGCCACAGCAGCTGCCGCCACAGCGGCTGCTGGCAAGGGCTCAGAAGTGTCTCCTTGCCTGGGTTTCATTCTCTGGCCAAACTCTCTGTCCTGTGATAGCACACTTGGTGTAATTCTCTGACTTAGGACTGTTCAGTGGAACTCTAAAACTGCTTTCTATACGAGAGCTTACTTAGACTCCAGCTTCTCCTCCGCCATCTTCCCGGACTCCTCGTGGTTAACCAATTGTACCCACATCATTTACTGAAAAGGCTGTCATTCTTTGATTCTACTTCTTTAGAACTCTTGTCAAATATTAGGTGGCTATAGGTCTGTGTGTTCATTTCTGGGCCTTCAGTCTTATTCCATTGGTCCTCAGTTTGTTCTTGTGCCAAGCTATGGCTTTTTAGTAGAGTTTGAAATTTGGAATTGATATTCCTCCAGAGCAATTCTTTCTACTATGATCTGATTTTGCTATTCGTTTAATCTCCTCCCCCTTTCCGTATTGGCATTGTTGGATTGCTTCTTCTATTTCATTGAAGAATGAAGTTGGGATATTGATAGTTATCAAATTGACTTGGTATATAGCATTTGACAGTATTGTCATTTTCATGATGTTAGTTTCCCCATTTCAGAAGCATGGGAGGTTTTACCACTTGCTTACTTCTCTTTAATTTCCTTTTTGAGGTTTTTAAAGTTTTCATCACACATGTCCTTCACCTAAATAGTTTAGTTAATTGCTAAGTATTTTATTTTTTGTAGGGCTATTACAAGTGGGGTTGCTTTCCTAATTTCACTCATGCTCTTCTCATTATTTGCATAGAGGAAAACCATTCATTTCTGAGGGTTAATTATATACCTTGCTCCTATGTCAAAGTTTCTGATCAGCTCAAGTAACTAGGGAGTGTAGTCCATGGGATTCTTTAAATACAAGATCATGTCAACTGCTAAGAGGGAGAGTTTTACTTCATCTTACCCTGTTTGATTCTTCTTTATGTTTGCATCTTGCTTTATTGCCCTAGATACACCTGAGATACTAGTTTGAAGAGGAGTGGAGAGAGTGGACATCCTTCTCTCATTCCTGAATTCAAAGAATATGACCTTATCTTTTCACCATTAAGTATAATGCTGGATGTAGGTTTGTCACAAATAGCCTTTATTATATTGTGGAATGTTCAATGGATTCTTGCTACTGTTTTGAATGTACTTTCAATCCACTAGGTGATTCTTTTGTTTCTATTGTATGTTCTTCCCCCATGGTATAATCCCTGTTTTCACTGGATTTGATGCTGCTGCTCTGCACAATTTATATATAGTATTTAATTTGGGGAGGGGAAGTGATAAAGCAGAATGCTTAAATGAGGATGTAGGCTGACCCATTGTAATGACGATATGTACAGGAAATTATATTGAAAATCAACTTTACAATGTAGATGTGATGGGGGCGAGAGGCATAAGGGAGATATGGAGGGAAGTGATGGTAGGGGGAAAATAAAGTAGGAGGTGAAAATGCTCTCTATGAAATGCACACATTACCCTACTCATGTAACTGCAATCACTCATCAACATTATTACAATAAAAAATTAATATTAAAAATTTGTAAAGGTGTGCAAAGGCTGAGTACCAGGCAAAATGATTTAATAAAAAATTTCCTTAGTGGCAATACTAGAGTTAAATTGACAGGCCACTATCTGAATCACTATACCAAAATCGATCCTCACAAGTCACAGTTATCTGATGTAAATATCCATAAACTGATATGTTATAGGGAATTCGTGGTTCACCTAAAATCAAGAATTTCATCTATTTCTTAACAATTGCTCTAGCATTCAGTTTTTTGTATAGGTGTTTTATACCGGGACAAAATTTTAGCACAGAATCTGAAAATGTAGTCATTGATAACTGGTCTACCCACCACAAATAGGCTTCCATTTCTTGCCATGAACACTTGAGGAAATATGTGGAAATCTATGAGAAAGTATCTGTTTCTTAGTTTATGTTGGTCATTGTCTGGAAGGGCATAATACTAGGCTTTCCATCAGTTCTATGATTTAGGTCTACCTTTAGTTGAGGGGGTATCATTAAATCAGTAAGGTGCTGAGTAACGTTCTTGTGATAACTGTTACACTCTTCCACATTTTTCTCTCTGTTTCCATCCCCAATATCCCACCTCCCAAGTTATAAGGATCATATCCAACATATTGTCTTGTGAGTATTCCTATTACATATGCTCTTTAACTATTGTTGTAACACTAATTGTTGCTTGAGTTCTATTGTTTAGGTCTACTTTTCAAAGTTAGTGTTATGGTGAACACAAAAACCTCCTCAAAAGTTCATAGCACTTTTCAAATACATCTCATTCATATGCCCAATTGTACTATCAGTAATTACAGATTTTGGAAAATTATGTCAGCATGTGATATAAAAATAAAATAGAACATTGCTAAATTTGTAAGTCCTTTATTCATGATTTTATGCCTATTCTCCTTCAACCATTTCTTAAACTCTTGCACATCAAAGTGTGGAGCGATATAGGTTCTTTTGTGAGAAGAGTGACATGAATTGACTCAAAAATTATACAACCTAATGCAAACTTTTGAAGTGATATCATACAAAGATTTTCAATATACTTACAAAAGATATGTCATGCATAACGCTGCCTCTGTTTTATCACAGAATTGTTTTTTTTTCTTTAGGATGTGTGAAAATGCAAATGTATGTAGTCACAGTCATACTACTAAGTGATAATAGGGAAGATATACACTGCTATAAAATCATCTATATTTTCATAAATATACGAATGTCACCTGTCAGTGGGAATATTGCAATGCAATATGTCAATCTGAAGAGTTTGGGAAGACTAAATTTTCAAAGGGGACATCAATATTCGCAAAAACTGCAGATGTTTGAGGACCTAGTGGTTATCCTAAGTGTATGAAAGGATGACAGTAATTTAGGGAGAAGTTAGGCAAAAATATAATTAATTTTAAATATTATTGAAGGTGCCATACTTTGCATTTGTATGCTTAGGTTATTCCTATTACAATAAGGAGAACATTGATGCCTTTCTAATTAATGTAAGCAAAATTTTGTTTTTGAAACCAAGTAGTGATAGGTTGGAAAAAGATTGCATGATGTCTAATCAAATACTTCAAAACATAGACATAGACATACAAATATTAACAGAGTTTATCACAAAGAATTAAAACATTGATTTAAACAGTATTTGTGACAAAACAGAAAGTATCAGTTTGGCTTCCATTTTTACAGTGGTTCTTTCAACACAAATGTAAAGTTTTATTCTTCCTTTCTAGAAGAATTATAATTTAAATGATTTTCCCTATGAAGTTAAGATATTTGAATTATCATGGAGTTACTCTCTTCAGACTTACATAAATATCTGAGAAGAGTTTTGCATGAACAGGTAGGATATCATTTGCCTCGATGTCTTATGCAGAGATTTTACATACTTTATTATATGTAACATTGTGTAAAATATTTCCTAACTAAGGATACATTTATTAAGACATTCATGTATTTTTAATTTTTTTTTATTGTGAAAATACCATACTGATGGAATACAATGGCAAGGTAATGCGAATGTTTCTTATCAAGCATTATTGTCTCCTCCTTTATTTCCCCTTCCCATCCCTTCCCACTTTCCCCCAAACCCCTTCTACTCCATCCACCACCCAGACCAGGGCCAAAGTTGTAAAATCCGTTTTTCGACATTACATCTTGTACAAATCATTGTTGCAATGGGTCCACATGTATCCCTATTTAAATGATTTGTTTTTTCCAACATCAAATACAATGAAAGCAGGGGTTATACCGTGGGGGAGGGAAATACAAAGCAACAAAAAAATATAACTATTTTAGAAATAATAGCATGAAAGAAAAACCATTTGAGTCCTTTACTTGGTTTTCATTTCCCTCATCTGACATATACTAGTAATTGCAAATAAGGGAAAGCATGGGACCTATGATTCTTTGGCCCTGGCTTACTTCAATTAATATTATTTTTTTCCCGTCTTTCCATTTCCTCACAAATGGGGCAATGTCGTTCTTTCTGATGGAGGCATAGAATTCCATTGTGTATAAAACCACATTTTCTTGATCCGTTCATCTACTGAGGGCTATCTGGGTTGGTTCCATACATACATCATTCCTTACTGGATCAAATTAATTAATAAGAAAAGTATACTCTGCCCCAATAACCGTATTTCAGAGCCTGAAATATAACAATTCAGTTCGTTGTTGTTGTTGTTGTTGTTTGCTGGGAATATTTTTGGGAAGAGAAAAACTAATTCCCTAGAACAAACAAACCATGTAAATAAGGGTAAAGCACTTTTATGTAGTTATAAACAATATGATCCTAGTTCAAATGAGTTAGAAGTTAAGAAAATACCAGCAGCACCCTTCAATTGAAGTCTACCCCAATTCCAGTGAATTTTATGCTGAAAATCATAACACTCAGCAATGCAATCTTCCCTTCTGTCTCTGGGCCAGAAGTGGGTAGTTCACTTGTTGTAGGCTGGCTTCCTGATGAAGGACCAGAGATAATGAACAGGAAAATGATTATGTTAGTACAACAATTATTGGCAGCCCACATAGAGCAGGCACTGGAAATGACCAGTGCAAATAAAATGTGTATTTGAGGGAAGGGCTTCCTGCTTCCGTTCATGAGTCTACTTATCTTTAGCACACCAGTTAATGTGCTCATATCAGTTGTCTATTTTACCATGTATACCTGATTACATTATTCATTTTAGTCTTGGATCTAAACATTACTCATTTACAGAGCTTTTCTGAACATTGGCTGGTGTCTTCCTAGGTCATTTTCCCATCCGATTTTCTACACTTGATTGAAATACCAAGCTGCTATAGACTCAAGGATAGTATTGATTCTATCATGGAATTAAAACAATAATGCCTATATAAATTAACTTATTTTCTGTCAACCCCCCAAATTGGAAAAGTTAATCTTTGCTAGGAAACACTTTAGAAATATTTCCTAGCAGTTATTTATACCCTGCAGATAATTATCAAATCATACTTTGGAAAAATTATATTATTCAAGCATATGCACTTTTCCTTAACTATACATATTCAGTACTCTCCTGCGACTCTTCAGGCATAATTTGAACTGTGATCTAAAATATGAATATTTTATTAGAAATTTGGGTGTAAAGGTCATCAGAATATTTCTGTGAAATTGGTTCCTTATCCTTCATATGCTATGCACCAATTAATACCACTGGAGTAATTGAGCAAACATTACTATATTTTATGGTCAAATTTTATATATTATTAATATTGGGAAATCTTTATATCTAAAACAGAATTTCAAAAAAAAAAGTTCTCATATATATGTACTATGCCCTGAGAGAATATTTCTATTTTCTTCATGTCAACAGAGTTTCTACAGATAGACCAATGGAGACATAGCTATACCCTTGAACAGAAGAAACAGGAAAACATATAAACTTCTTCTACAATTATCAGTCCTACCAAGCTTGTAGCAACTGTAGGGATAGAAATCCAGTAGGCAAGCACATTTTCTGAGAATCGTGTGGTAAATAAAGTGGAAAATAAAAAAGTAACTCATAAAGAACAGTAATGAAAATAATCAATCTGGGTTGACACTGTCTAAGGATTCATAATCACTTAATTTGTGAAAACTTACTTAGTCATCAATAAACATATTATCATTGACAATCTAAAAAAGGAAACATGTTCCATGAATAAATACCATTTGAGAAACAAGGCCCAAAATAATTTAGTGTTAACGAAATATTGGAAAATCGGTACTATATTTGAATTCAGTTAATTATTCATTTGATTAATATATTGCATGGGAGAGGGTACTGATTAACAGAATGTCCTCCAATGTAAGTGCTTGGGGCGTTCTCACACACATTGTTGAGATCATATTCAATAGAATCTATATTTCCTGCAATTAATAGGAATTATACTCACATATTCTATCTTTGGTTGTTGTGTTATGTGCATCTGACAGCACGAACAACACTATATGAGTCGACATAAAATACTCTCCATTTACTCGGCAGTTTGTGGTGGATATATGATATATATACATAACTATATATAAATTTATATAACTATAAATAAATTTATTTATTTATTTATCTATTTATATATTACTATATGAAAATTATATATAATTGTTATAATTTCCCAATTATAAACATAGGCAAGACCCTTTCATTTGACTCCATGAATATTCAAATATTTTGATCTCATAAAGAATATAATTGGCAGCTGAAGTCATAATTCGTTTAGGTTAGAAGAATAACAATACTCTAGATAGTTGTGTTGAGAGGTTGTGTTAAAAATATAATTCCAAATTAATACTTTGTTTTTTTCAAATATTGTTTAAATCATTGACTTTCAGAAGAAAGTGAACTGTGTTATTGGGTGTATATTTAACCCTTTCTATGCTCGTGTCATTTTCTTCGTGTAATTATCTCTTTTGCATGGTTCTGAAGTATTTAGTTTGACATTGTGAAATCTTTTTTCAAGTTCTGCCACGTCTGTTGCATAAAAAAAAATGTTCCTTACAATTCATAGGGAAGCATCGATGATCCCATTACTGTAATATCATTAACCCAAACATTCATATGTGGAATATGGGTCTTTGCAAAAATATATCAAATAAATCATTTTTTATCTGATACCTAAATACACTACTATCTTCATATCATGCAATTAGAGTAACCACTAATTTCTCAAAACCTCGAGTGGTCACACTTTCCGATGTTCCCCTTTCTACAGTTCTGAAGATACAAGTTTAAAACTATTTTTAACAGGAGTCAGTCTATACAAACTACTATTGCACTATTCAATGGCTGCAATATTCACGTAAACAGGTGATATTATTAGTTTTATGAAATATCTCATACTATATCTTTCTATATTTTCCTCCATTATCAATACATACTGTGATTATTACTTTACAAATATTTGCATATTTCACACTTCTTCATGGAAACAGCGATTCTCTAAACATCGGGGAAGTGTTTTACAAGAGACATGGTTTGTAATTATGTTGAACATTGGAGATTGGAAAGAGACAAAAATGAGGAAGTGGGCAACATTTTCAATAAGGATTGTACTCACTGCTTGTGTAATTATACCTTTGCTCTAGGTCCCTATGACAATATTTTTTAAATAACCAATGAAAGGTAGACTTAAATGATAGAAATGATGGAATGACTAGTGTTACATATCACATATTCCACTAACTTTGAAACAGATGATAGTGACATTAACTATTAGTAATACTTTGAATTCCATTTTTGCAGTTAGCTCTTTTTTTCATATACATGATGTAAAGAGCAGAAAAGAATTTTAGGCTAATTAGACAAGTGCAATTTTACGATTCTGGTATCTATATAAAAATCTCTATGAATATGCTTGTCAGTTATATAGAGATTGCAGAATGTTAATGGTCTAGGAAATTTGTTTAACAGGATCGGAGCATAGAACTTCCCAAACAAGCAAAAAGATAGACCTAATCAGATAGAAGAAGCGTTTAGAATCTCAAATAGACCAGACAAGAACCTGATATCACACTGCCACATTATAATCCATACAGGATCAATTCAGACAAAGGAAAAGTTCCTTAAAGATTTCAAGGAGAAAAGATCAATCACCTATAATGGGAAACCAATTAGAATCACCTCAGATTTCTCAGCACAGACAATTAAAGCAAGAAGATCCTGGAATTATGTATGCTATGTCCTAAAGACAAGCAACTATCAACCAAGAATACTGTACCCAGCTAAACTTTACTTCATAACCGAAGGTCAAATAAAAACCTTCCGTAGCAAAGAAAAACTGAAACAGTATATCTGCACCAAACCAGCCGTACAAAAAAATACTTAAAGATATCCTACATATAGAAAACCAGTAAGACCATAAAGGCCAAGAAACCGCAACCAAACTGAACTATAAGAAAAACCCAGTTGCCGCAGCCAACAAAAAGTTGGATAAAATGGCAGGATCTCCCAAATACCTCTCAATCCTATCTCTAACATTAACAGACTTAATGCTTCAATTAAGTGACCTAGACTCTCTAGTTGGATTAAAAAGCAAGATCCTTTCATCTGCTGCCTTCAGGATTCACACCTGGCCATAAAAACAAACACATTTTGAAAGTGAAAGGCTGGAAAATATCTTCCAAGCAAATGGCCCCCATAAACAGGCAGGAGTTGCAATCATAATATCAGATAAAATAGACTTTATATTAAAATTAGTGAGAAGAGATAAAGAAGGTCGTTACATAATAATTAAGGGATCATTCCTCTAGGAGGATTTTGCAATTTTAAATATCTATTTGCCAAACAATAGAGCAACGAAATTTATCCTAGAAACATTACTTTCCCTCAAATTTCACATAGATCCAAAGACATTAATTGTTGGGGATTTTAACACACCACTATCTCCACTAGATAGATCAATTTGGCAAAAACTCAACAGAAAAACCGCATATCTAAACAACTGCATAGATCAACTAGATTTAATAGACATTTACCATTTATGTCTTCCATCAGCCTCAGAATACACGTTTTTCTCAGCAGCACATGGAACATTTTCCAAAATAGATCAAATTTTGGGTCACAAACCAAACGTCCAAATTCAGAAGCATTGAAATTATACCTTTCATTGTCTCAGAACACAAAGGATTAAGTTAGAACTCAACACCAAAAGCCACCAAAGAAAGTCCTGTAACATATGGAGGTTGCACAACACATTGTCGAATCGCCAATGGATCATGGAAGAGCTAGAAAAGAAACTCAAGTGTTCATGATATTCAACAAAAAAGGAACACACACATTACCAGCTCCTCTGAGACACAGCAAAGGCAGTACTCAGAGACAAGTTTGTAGCTCTGAATTCCTCTGTCAACAAATTGGAGAGATCTGAAACAAACAACTAATGAGATATCTGAACCTCCTTGAAAAAATTAGCAATATAAATCACAATCCAGTAGACAGAAAGAATTAAAATTTATCAAAAATAAATGAATTAGAATCCCCAAAAAGACAAAATAATCAATAAAAAAACCTGTTCTTCAGAAAAAATTAACAAAATTGACAGACCTTTAGCAAATATTATCAGAAAAACAACACACCCAAATATGTAAACTAAGAGATGAGAATGGAAAAACCACCACAGAAACAATGAAGATTCAGAACATTATAATGGAAAAATTCTCAACAAATTTATGCTAGTAAGTTGAGAACTTGGCAGAAATGTTCCTTTTCCTAGCAAATTTCGACATGCTGAAACTAAACCAAGATGAGTTAAACTATCTTAACAGGCCCATATGAAGCATTGAAATAGAAACTGCAATAAGACACCTCCCATCTAAGAAAAGCCCAGGACCAGATGGATTTATAGCACAATTCTACAAGGCCTTCAAAGCAGAGTTCACACCAAAACTCCTCCAACTCTTACATGAAATTGAAAGAGAAAGTTGACTACCAAACTCATTCTATGAAGCCATCATAACCCCAAAGTGAACTATAGACCCATTTCTCTGATGAACATTGATGCAAAATTCTCAACACAATTTTGGCCAATCGACTTGAACAATTCATACACGAAATCATACACCTCGATCAAACATTATTCATTTCAGTGATGCTAAGCTAGTTCAATCTATGCAAAGCAATTAATATAATTCATCACATCAACAAGAGCAAGTATAAGAACTACATGGTTATCTCAGTAGACGCAGCAAAGCATTTGACAAGATCCAACACCATTTATGATGAAGGTTCTGGAAAACCTAGGAATCTACAGAACACTCCTCAATATAAGAAAGATTGTATATGACAAAACTACAGTCAGTATTATTCTAAATGGTGAAAAACTAAACCCATTTCCTCTTAACTTAGGAATGAGATAAGGATGTCCACTCTATTTTTCTTCAATCTGGTTTTAGAATACCTAGCTACAGCAACATGACAAGATACAAACATAAAAATGATCCAAATAGGGAAAGATGAAGTAAAACTCTCCCTCTTTGCAGTTGATATGATTTGTTTTTAAAGAATACCCCAGACTCCACTTCCAAATTACTCAATCTGATTGAAAACTTTGGCAAAATAGCAGGGTATAATATTAACCCTCAAAAATCAATGGCTTTTCTGTATGCCAACAATAAGGAAAGAATGACTGAAATCAGGTAACCAACTACATTCATAATAACCCATAAAAATTAAAATAACCAGGAATTAATCAAAGAAGTGAAGGGACTCAATGGTGAAATCTTTAAAGACTTGGAAAAGGAAATCAAAACAGAACTTACAAAGAGGCAAGACCTGCCATGCTCCTGGATTGGAAGAATCAGTCTCATGAAAATGGCAATACTTCCCAAGGCTATCTACAAATTCAATGCAATACTTATCAAATTCTAACCTCATTCTTCAAGGAAAGAGAATCAAAGACCTCTGATATTCTAACCTCATTCTTCAAGGAAATAGAATCAAAGACCTCCAAATCAAAGCAGAGACTCTGAAAACATTACAGGATGAACAATGAGAGGTCATATGTCTCCTTGGCACAGGCGGAAACTTTCTTAATAAAGACCCAGAAACACGACAAATCAAAGAAAGGTTGGACAAATGTATTGCATGAAATTGCAGAGCTTCTCTATGGCAAAGGACATAGCTAGCAAGATCAATAGAAAGCCTACGGATTGGGAGAAGATCCTCAGTAGCCATATAATGGACAAGTGTCTCATATCTAAAATATACCTGGAACTCATAATATTAACTCCCCCAACAAGAAATCCTCAAAGAAACAATAGCCTGAAAAATAAGTGGGCTAGAGACTTAAAGAGAATCTTATCTGAAGAGGAAAGAATGATGCCAATTGGCATATGAAGTAATGGTCAACATTCTAGCCATAAAAGAAATGCAAATCAAAACAACATTGAGATACCACCTCATAGCAGTTAGAAAGGCTATAGTCAATAATTCTTATAACAACAGATACTGAAAGGGATGTGGACACAAGGGAACCTCACTGCATTATTGGTGGGAGTGAAAACTTGTTCAACCACTTTGAAAAGTAGTATGTAGGTTCCTCAAAAATGTCCACATAGAGCTCCCCTATGACCCATCAATCCCACTTTTGGGCATTTACCCAAATGATCACAAACAAGACCATAGTAAGGCTACTGTTTATTGCAGAATTATTTACCATAGCTAAGATATGGAACCAACCCAGATGCCCCTCAGTAGATGAATGGATCAAGAAAATGTGGTATATATATACAATGGAATTCTATGTCTCCATCAGAAAGAATGGCATGGCCCCATTAATTAGGAAATAGAATTACTTGGAAAAAATTATATTAACTGATGTAAGGCAGGTCCAAAAAAGCATAGTTCCAATGGTTTCCCTTATTTGCAATAACTAGTATATGTCTAAGACAAGCAGAAAAGTTAAGATAATTCGATGTTAGGTGAAATGAACCCCAAGATAAGTATTCAAATGTTTATCCATTCATTCAATTGTTTCTAACACATATATAAGATGATTTCATTGTTGCTTTGTATGTACCTCCCTCATGAAATAACCTCTGCTTTTACTGTACTTGATGTGATGTTGGTATAATTTGTGAAGGGAAAGGGGAAAAATCGTTTACATAAGAATAAAGGTCGACCCATTGCATCAATGAGATGTACAAATTCTTATGTCGAAAAACGAACTTTACAACTTTGGTGGAGGCGTATACGGGGGTGCGAGGGGATGTAATGAGACGGTATGGGAAGGAGAAACAAAGAGAAGGCAACAATGCTTGATAAGAAATGTACCCATTATCGTACCCATTATCTTGCCCATGTAATTGTAACCCTTCTGTATGGTATTTTCAAAATAAAAAGAAAAAAGAAAATAAACAGAGAAAAGGAGCAAGCAAGCAGGTAGGGAAAGGAAGGAGTAAGGGAAAGGAAGAATGAAGGTAGCAAGGGAGGGAGACAAGTGGGACAGAAGGAGGGAATGAATACTATAGGGAGGAAGGAAAGAAGAAAAGGTGAGGAGGAATACAAGAAAAAGGAAGGCAAGCTGAAATTAAGGAAGGAGAGAAGTACAGAAGGAGGGTGCAGTTGTGATTATGGCACACTGTGGAGGGAGCTCTTTGGTTGACAACCATCACTTGTCCCTCTGGGATGAGGCGACTGAAATGACTTGTTTTCCTCCTGGGTACCACTGGCCTTGTGGATGTCCAGGGTACTGGATTGTCAATTTAGAGTGCGAGGACTAGTGGCTGGCAAATACCTGTAATCCAGGTCCTGTATTTGTGGTGGGGAATTTATAAAATAAAGGGTGACAAATTCGACATCCAGGCTATTTTGCATTAACAATTCAAGGCCAGCCAAAGCTTGATGCCTTCCCGGATACTTTGTGGGCCAGGGGGTACCTCAGAACAAATTTACACAAATGATAAGGAGATTGAAGGGGAAATAGGGGCTGCTGGTGGTCAGTGTTTGTTGCATAACTCTCCACAATGTGCTCAGGGTCTTGTCTGACATCTGCATTGCCACAAGTAGGATGGGGTGGGGAGGGGAGAAATGGTGGTGGTGGTGCAGATAGAGGGCAACTCTCTTCCTCCACTTCCTCCTTCACCTCCTTTGTTCTCAACATGGTCATGGACTCCCATCTGGGAAGGGATAGTGCCATGTGGCAGCCAGTTCAGCCATAGGAAGCCAGTAACAACAGGAAGCCCTGTGCCAGGAGCAGGATGCACAAGGAAGAGGGGGAGGAGGATGTTGGTAGGTAGTACAGAGGATAAGAGATACATGACAGTCACCAGAATGGAAGGAGATTGAGGCAGTTGGGTCTCATCATTGACAAGATTAGGATAGTGATGAGCTCTGGTGTAGATCGGACCTCACTCAGAAAAGATGGGTTGGTCAACTAGTTGGGTGAAGGTTTATTTGGTTATTTGTTGGGTTGATTGGGTGGTGGGTAGATGGCTTGGTAGGTTGGTTGATTAGCCAGAGCACCTCTTCTTTTCTCCTTTGATAGCTCATATAAGAGTCCCTATGATCCTTGTATCCAAGCTTGAGATACCCAGATCTCAAACTTCTTCCTTGATATGATTTTCTACATGAAGAACCAATGAAACCCCTGTTATTACTGTATTTGATATTGGTAAAATTAGTGAAGGGCAAGGGAAAAAACATCTTGATTAAATAGGGATATTGGTGGACCCATTGCACCAACGAGATGTACAAGCTATTATATTGAAAAAGAATTATACCTCTTTAGTAGGGTGGGGAGTGTGCAAGGGGAGGAGAGGGGTAGAGATGGGAAGGGATGGGAAATGGAAACAAAGGAGGAGGCAACAATGCTTTATAAGAAATGTACTCATTACTTTGCCCATGTAATTGTAACCCCTCTGTAGGGTATTTTCACACTAAAAATAAGTAAAATTATACACTTGTTGAATGTATACAAAGGGTATTTTGAAAACATTCCTAGTTATGTGAAGGTGGCTCACGAATGTAATCCTATCTACTCAGGAGGCTGAGATCTTAGGACCATGGTTCAAAGGCAGCTCATTTAGAAAAGTCCAGGAAACTCTTATCTCCAATAAACCACTAGAAAACCGGAAGTGCCACTGTGTCTTAAGCGGTAGAGTATTCACCTTGCGTTGGAGAACTGAGGGACAGAGCCCAAGCCCAGAGTTCAAGCCCCACGACTGACCAAAACAAAAAAAAAAAGGCAAAGAAAAAAACATCACTAATGGTGGGTTAATACAGGTGTCTTCTTTACAAAAGACAACATCTACAAGTCTAAGACATCTGTATCAGTGTTCAACAAGGAAAACAATTTTCTACACACAGTTCTGTCAAATTCAAACATTCTGAAATTTTAAAAATCAAACTTAGAGCAATTCTGTAATCAATAACCTAGATATAGAAACATACACAACAAAGCTCCCCATGATATTTATATAAAAGGATGGACTGAAACCTAAAGTATTCAAGCTAAATTGAGGTCATTTGAAAATAGAGTCTAAACATATGAAAATTTTACCTTTAACAATATCAGTAATTTACATTTTTACCATTAGGCAATAGTAAGTAAATGGAAACCATGTCCAAGTTAGTGAAATCAGGCAAACACAATTTAAAATAGTTGTCCAAAACAAGTATCTTTCCTATGCTCTGCTCTAGAAACTTCCACTGTCATATTTTCCATTACATTCTGCTGAGGTTTCAGAAGAAATACAAAAGTCTCTCCATGACATTTATTGCACATACTCTCTCACATCATTCCCATACTTTTCCAACATTTCTATTAAGAAAGATACCCTAATTTAGCCACCACATATTGAAGACTCTATGTGGAACCAACTTTTTCCACTGAAACCTTATCTTTCTGGAATTCAGCAGGTGGTTTGGGCATCTTCAGGACCTGATTTTGTGAGTTTTATCATAGGGACACTAATAAAACTTCTCAGGATCCACAGATTCCTCTGAAAAGGAGGGGGGAAACAGAAATATGTTGTGGAAAATCCAAATCTTTGCTGTTTTTCCCTTTTATATCTATGCAATAGCTTAGGAATCCCTATTAGGAAAATGAAGGTACAAAATAGGACAAATGTATTACTGTGGAAATCACTTTCTGATGTACTCTCAGTCCTTTAGATATTTCTTGCTTTTTTATATTATGAAAATATTCATTTTAGTAAAATAATTATTGTTTGAGTCAATTGGCATGGAGAGTATACCACCATGGAGAGCTCATGATTTACCTGAAGTTTTAAAATTCAATCAAGGAAAGGCTCATAATTTACTTACATTCTTCCATCTGAATCTGGTATATAAAAATTTAAAGTTTATTATTAGCATATGCAAAATTTCAGTGTCGATCAGGAGTAATGATAACTACCCTTTTCTGTGTTTTCCTGTGTATAATTTCTAAAAATATGTGTACCAACTTCCATTGTGATAGGTAAATGTCATCAAGCCTGTGGGACAAACATTCTCAGAAAAAAAACCATGACAAAATATTTCAAAATCAGATCACAAATTCCTTCAGTGAAATAAAAACTAAACAGGTAGAACATATTCATTTTTAAAACTTTCTATAAGTACATATACATTAACTGAAATACATCGATTTCTCTCTCTACTTCACAGAATAGGGTCACGTAGCAACCAGTACAACCAGTACTTCTCAGAATAGGGTCATGTAGCAACTCAACAAATTCCATAATTTTCAGACATTTTTTTCATCGTAGAAAAGCAGAAGAGGTAAATATGTCATGACAACTTTTGAGCAAATTTGCAAAAGGTTTTCTAAATTATGGATGCCCAAATTAACCAATTCCACATACCCTATTACAAATACCAAATGCCAAATAAAAATTTACACTCATCTGTAGAAGGATTTGCTATTATTCTACATCTATCTTGATTCCTAGTAGGATTATAAGATCGGTAGGAAGAATCATTTAGATAACTGCTTCTTAGAGAAGATATGCACCACAAAGCAAAGGAAACATTGTGAATCATGAGAATCAAAGTTTGAGATTGGGGCTATTGTTCAATAGGTAGTAAATTTCAATAGAACAGTGGCCAATGGCCATGAAGCAAATCCAGAAGACATTTAAAAATAGGACCCATATGAAAGTGATGGGAAGAAAAGTAATTTTCAAGATCACCAGAATGAAAATTGTGATTTTTTGAAGTGTGGAGAAGTAAAGTATTTTGATTCTGTTATCTGTTGTATAATAGTCCTACTTGGAGAAAACATAAGTGAATACATCTTGGAATGTCAGAGATAGAAAGAAGAAAAGTCATTAAGTGAGAATGTCCCAGTCCTGTCCAAGAGCCAAATAGGTAACATGTATATACATGTGAAGGAAATGAGGTCAAGGAACTGTTACCTATCCTAAAGTTAACTGAATTCACCAAACAGTATCCAGTATCCAGTATCCCTGGAAGATATCTCACTCAAAGGTCGTGCACAGCAATTGAAACTTCTGTTTAGAGTCTTACTTGGGTTAGGCCATGTTTACTGTGATGTAACTAATTATCTTCACTACTATTTAACGAATTGAGGAAAATTCACCCCTACTTCCCTGGATGTAAACACAATGCTTAGTGTCTATTTGAAACCAGCAGTCATCACACTTTCGCTTACCATGCCTTGTTGGATTATAATTTTGTGGAAGAAAAAAGTGTGAGCATTCAGTAGTTGAATACTCACTTGATTTCCCACACTTTTCTTGTGTGTGTGTGTGAGTGTGTGTGTGTAGTAGTAGTAAAGAAAATATACTGAGGGAATACTGTTACATGAGAAAGTAATGAATCCATTTCCTATCAAGCATTGTTACCCCTCCTTGTTTTAACTCTATTATCCCTTCCCTGCAAACCTCCACAACTCTTTGCTCCCCCACCAAAAATTGAAAGTTCGTTTTCAACTTAGTGTCTTATACTTCTCATCGTGAAAACAAGTCATTCACTATTTTTTTATTGCCCTTCTCCTCCCCAATTTAGGAATGATGTGTACACAAGTTGCAGAATATCAAAATCAAATACAGTAAGAACAGGGGCTATTCCATAGAGGAATAAAATACAAAGAAACAAAACAAAATCACATAGTACATTATAAATACATTAAATAGAATAGCAAGTAAGATAAAATCCCTATGTCCCTATCTTGAGGTTCATATCACTTAGTATCAGCATATCATATGTACATAGATTTTTACCTCTTGTGCTTATCCTAGTCAGAGTAGTTATTGTGGATAAGGGAAGCCATGGGACCTATGTCTCTCTGGATCCGATTTATATCACTTAAAATAATTTTTTCTGTCTAAGAAATGGGACTATATCATTCTTTCTGATGGAGGCATAGAATTCCTGAATTCATAGATATATAGATGAGAGAGAGAGAAAGAGAGAGAGAGAGAAAGAAGGAGAGAGAGAAAGGAGAGAGAAAGAAAGAAAGAAAGAAAGAAAGAAAGAAAGAAAGAAAGAAAGAAAGAAAGAAAGAAAGAAAGAAAGAAAGAAAGAAAGAAAGAAAGAAAGAGAAAGAAAGAAAGAAAGAAAGAAAGAAAGAAAGAAAGAAAGAAAGAAAGAAAGAAAGAAAGAAAGAAAGAGAAAGAATGAGGTTTGTATACACTATATCTGTGTGTGTGTGTGTGTGTGTGTGTGTGTGTGTGTGTGTGTGTGATATTTTGTTGACTAATTCATGTATTACGTTTGATGGTTCTATATCTTAGCTATGGCAAATAATGTTGCAATAAATAGAGTCGGGCTGAAGGCTTTAGTATGGCCTTATTTGAGATCATTGAGGAAAATGCCTAAAAGTTGGATTGCTGTGTCGTAGGGGAGTTTAATGTGTAGTCTTTTCAAGAACCTATATATTGTTTTCCAAACTGGCTGAACAAGATTACAATCCCACCAACAATGCAGTAGTGTTCCCTTTGGCCCCATCCCTTCCAGAATTTGTTAATATGACATTGCTTGATTATGATATAGCCATTCTAACTGGGGTAAGGAAAAATCTCATTTTTGTTTCTTTTCATTTTTTCTCTATTTTCTTTTAAATATATACTTCTTATTGAAAAGATACTACACAGAGGGGTCACAATTACATAAGCAAAGTAATAAATCCATTTTGTATCGATCCTTTTAAACCTTCTTCGCCCCCCCCCCATTCCTTCCCTTCCCACATCACCAACTTATTTAAATACTCCACCGTTGTGTTTAGTCTCCTTCCACTTCCAGGTCTTGGATCAATTTGGAGTTGATTCTGGTGCAGGGTGTTATATAAAGAACTAGCTTTAGTTTTCTACAGGTTTTAAAACAATATTTACAGCACTAAATAGGCTTTCTTCCATTTTATTTTTAAGTTCCCTTATAGTAGATGGGGTGGCTGTAGGTGTGTGTCTTCAATTTTTTCTATTGGTCCTCACATCAGTTCTTGGGCCTGTACAAAGCTCTTTTTTTTTTTTTTTTTTTAATTTAATTTTATTTTATTTGTGAACATACTGTACAGAGGAGTTACAGTTACATGGGCAGGATAATGTGTACATTTCTTACCAAGCATTGCAGCCTCCTCCTTTGTTTATCCTTCACATCCCTTCCCAGCCTCCCCCCTCCCCCCCTAATCCCAATCCTTCTCCTTCCTCCCTCCCCCCAGCCCCCCCCCCCCACCAACATTGTAAAGTTCGTTTTGGACATGACAACTTGTACTTCTCATTGTTGCAACAGGTCCACCTGTATCCTTAAACAACTGGTTTTTCCCCATCTCCTCCACAAGTTATACTGACATCAAATATAGTGAAAGCAAGGGTTATACTATGGGGGAGGGACATACAAAGCAACAAAGAGATAATCTTATAAATGTGTTAGAAACACATGCATGAAAGAAAAAAACATTAAAATACACATCTAAGGGTTCATTTTCCTGACATCACATTATCTGACCTTTTCCGCTTGACTCATACATATACTAGATATTACAAATAAGGGAAACCATGGGACCTACGTTTCTTTGGGCCTGGCTTACTTCACTTAATATAATTTTTTCCAAGTTTTTCCATTTCCTAACAAATGGGGCAATGTCATTCTTTCTGATGGAGGCATAGAATTCCATTGTGTATATATACCACATTTTCTTGATCCATTCATCTACTGAGGGGCATCTGGGTTGGTTCCATATCTTAGCTATGGTAAATAATGCTGCAATAAACATAGTTGTGCTGGTAGCTTTAGTGTGGTCTTGTTTGTAAACATTAGGGTAAATGCCCAAAAGTGGGATTGCTGGGTCATAGGGGAGCTCTATGTGGAGTCTTTTGAGGAACCTCCATACTGCTTTCCAAAGTGGTTGAACAAGTTTACATTCCCACCAACAATGAATTAAGGTTCCTTTCTGTCCACATCCCCTCCAGCATCTGTTGTTGTTAGAGTTCTTGATTTTTGCCGTTCTCACTGGAGTGAGGTGATATCTCAATGTTGTTTTGATTTGCATTTCTTTTATGGCTAGGGATGTTGAACATTTCTTCATGTGTCTATTGGCCATCCTTCTTTCTTCTTCAGAGAAGTTTCTCTTTAAGTCTTTCGCCCACTTATTTATTGGGCAGTTGTTTCTTTGAGGATTTGTTGTTGGGGGGTTTAATTTTTTGAGTTCCAAGTATATTTTAGATATGAGACCCTTGTCCGTTGTATGGCTAGTAAAGATCTTCTCCCAATCCGTGGGCTTTCTATTGATCTTGCTAGCTATGTCATTTGCCCTGCAGAAGCTCTGCAACTTTATGCAATCCCATTTGTCCAACCTTTCTTTGATTTGTTGTGTTTCCAGGTCTCTATTCAGAAAATTTCGGCCTGAGCCAAGGAGACCTAGGGTTTCTCCTATTCCATCCTGTAATGTTTTCAGAGTGTCTGCTTTGAGTTCAAGGTCTTTGATCCATTTGGAGTTGATTCTGTTGCAGGGTGATATATAAGGATCTAGCTTAAGTTTTCTACATGTAGTTAACCAATTTTGCCAGCACCATTTACTGAAGAGGTTGTCTTTCTTCCATTCTATTGTTTTAGCTCCCTTATCGAAGATTAGATGGCTATAGGTCTGTGGGTTCATTTCTGGGTTTTCAATTCTATTCCATTGGTCCTGAGGTCTGTTCTTATGCCAATACCAAGCTGTTTTGATTACTATGGCTTTATAGTAGAGTTTGAAGTTTGGTATTGATATTCCTCCAGCAGTGTTCTTTCCATTCAGGAGCGTTTTTGCTATTCGGGGTCTTTTATTGTTCCATATGAATTTTTGGATTGCCTCTTCTATTTCCTTGAAGAATGAGGGTGGAATTTTGATAGGTATTGCGTTGAATTTGTAGATAGCCTTGGGAAGTATTGCCATTTTCACGATGTTAATCTTTCCAATCCAGGAGCATGGGAGGTTTTGCCATTTTTTAAGTTCTGTGTTGATTTCCTTTTTCAAGATTTTAAAGTTTTCATCATAGAGGTCCTTCACTTCTTTAGTTAAGTTAATTCCTAGGTATTTTATTTTTTGTGGGGCTATTACAAATGGAGTTGCTTTCCTAATTTCAGCCACACTTTTCTCATTGTTGGCATACAGAAAAGCCATTGATTTTTGGGGGTTAATTTTATAACCTGCTACTTTGCCGAAGTTTTGAATCAGCTTGAGTAATTTGGGAGTGGAGTCTATGGGATTCTTTAAATACAAGATCATGTCATCTGCAAAGAGGGAGAGTTTTATTTCTTCTTTCCCTATTTGGATCCCCTTTATGTCTGCATCTTGTCTTATTGCTGTAGCTAGGCATTCTAATACTAGATTGAAGAGAAGTGGAGAGAGTGGGCATCCTTGTCTTGTTCCTGAGTTAAGAGGAAATGGCTTTAGTTTTTCACCATTGAGTATAATGCTGGCTGTAGGTTTGTCATATACAGCCTTTATCGTATTGAGGAATGTTCCATGGATTCCTAATTTTTCCAAAACCTTCATCATAAAGGGGTGTTGGATCTTGTCGAATGCTTTTTCTGCATCTATTGAGATAACCATGTGGTTCTTATTCTTGCTCCTGTTGATGTGATGAATAATATTAATTGATTTGCGTATATTGAACCAGCTTTGCATCCCTGAAATGAATCCTGTTTGATCGTGGTGTATGATTTTTTGGATGAATTGTTGAAGTCGATTGGCCAAAATTTTGTTGAGAAGTTTTGCATCAATGTTCATCAAAGAAATGGGTCTATAGTTCTCTTTCCTTGATGAGTCCCTGCCTGGTTTTGGGATGAGGGTTATGATGGCTTCATAGAATGTGTTCGGTAGTGAGCTTTCTCTTTCAATTTCATTGAAGAGTTGGAGGAGAATTGGTGTGAGCTCTGCTTTGAAGGCCTTGTAAAATTCCGCTGTAAAACCATCTGGTCCTGGACTTTTCTTAGCTGGGAGGTCTCTTATTGCTGTTTCTATTTCAATGCTTGATATGGGCCTGTTAAGCTGGTTTAACTCATCTTGGTTTAGTTTTGGCATGTCAATATTTGCTAGGAAAAGGTCCATTTCTGTCAAGTTCTCAAACTTATTAGCATAAAGTTTTGAGAAGTATTCGCTTATAATGTTCTGAATCTTGGTTGTTTCCGTGGTGATGTTTCCATTTTCATCTCTGAGTTTATTAATTTGGGTGTGTTCTCTTCTTTTTCTGATAAGATTTGCTAAGGGTCTGTCAATTTTGTTAAGTTTTTCGAAGAACCAACTCTTTGTTTTGTTGATTCTTTCTATAGTTTTTTTGGATTCTAATTCATTTAATTCTGATTTAATTTTGATTATTTCTTTCCGTCTACTGGATTGGGGTTTATCTTGCTGCTCTTTTTCAAGGAGGTTTAGATGTGTCATTAAATTGCTAGTTTCAGATTTCTCCAATTTGTTGATATGGGAGCTCAGAGCTATAAACTTGCCTCTGAGTACTGCCTTTGCTGTGTCCCAGAGGAGCTGGTAATTTGTGTGTTCATTTTTGTTGAATAGCATGAACATTTGAATTTCCTTTCTAATCTCTTCCATGACCCACTCTTGATTCAGCAGTGTGTTGTTCAGCCTCCATGTGATACTGGACTTTCTTTGGTGGCTTTTGGTGTTGAGTTCTAATTTTATTCCCTTGTGGTCAGAGAGAATGCAAGGTATAACTTCAATGTTTCTGAATTTAGACAAGTTTGCTTTGTGGCCTAAAATGTGGTCTATTTTAGAAAACGTTCCATGTGCTGCTGAGAAAAACGTGTATTCTGATGCTGCTGGGTGAAATGTTCGGTAGATGTCTGTTAAGTCTAGTTGATCTATGCAGCTGTTTAAATCTGCGGTTTCTCTGTTGAGTTTTTGCCGAGTTGATCTATCTAGTGGGGAGAGTGGTGTGTTAAAATCCCCAACAATTAATGTCTTTGGATCTATATGGGATTTGAGGGAAAGTAGTGTTTCTTTGATAAATTTGGGTGCTCCATTGTTTGGCAAATAGATATTTAGAATTGTAATATCCTCCTGAAGGAGAGATCCTTTAATTAGTATGTAGCGACCTTCTTTATCTCTTCTCACGAATTTTAATTTGAAGTCTATTTTATCTGATATTAGGATTGCAACTCCCGCCTGTTTATGGGGGCCGTTTGCTTGGTAGATTTTGTTCCAGCCTTTAACATTGAAAATGTGTTTGTTTTTACGGGCAAGATGTGACTCCTGCAGGCAGCAGATAGAAGGGTCTTGTTTTTTAATCCAACTAGACAGTCTATGTCGCTTAATTGGAGAGTTCAGTCCGTTAACATTAAGAGATAGGACTGAGAGGTATTTGGGAGTTCCTGCCATGTTATCCACCTTCTTGGGGGCTGCGAAAACTAGGTTCTTCCTATGGTTCTTGGATTCTCAGTTTGGGTGCAGTTTCTTGGCCTTTGTTGCGGTCTTGTTGGTTTTCTATGTGTAGGACATCTTTAAGAATCTTTTGTAGGGCTGGTTTGGTGGAGATGTATTGTTTCAATTTTTCTTTGCTATGGAAGGTTTTTATTTGGCCTTCAGTTATGAAGGAGAGTTTAGCTGGGTACAGTATTCTTGGTTGATAGTTGTTTGTTTTTAGGGCATGGCATACATCATTCCAGGCTCTTCTTGCTTTGATTGTCTCTGCTGAGAAATCTGAGGTGATTCTAATTGGTTTCCCTTTATAGGTGATTAACCTTTTCTCCTTGACAGCTTTAAGGATCTTTTCCTTGGTCTGAGTTGATCCTGTGTGGATTATAATGTGACGGTGGGATGTCCTATTCTGGTCTGGTCTATTTGGGGTTCTAAAAGCTTCTTGTATCTGAATAGGCCTATCTTTTTGTATGTTTGGGAAGTTCTCTGCTAGGATCCTGTTAAACAAATTTCCTAGACCATTAACTTCTGTTTCTAGGTGCTCCTCTACACCCATTATCCTTAGATTAGGCCTTCTGATGGTGTCTTCTAGGTGTTGAATAGATCTATCATATTTCTTGGACTTGTCTTGGATGGTTGTATGTTCTTTCTCTATAATATCTAGGCTGTCTTCAATCCCTGAGATTCGATCTTCTGCATGGTCTAACCTGCTGTCAAGACTCTCTACTTTGTTTTTTATCTCTTTTCCTTCTAATTGGTCAGCTTTGATGGCTTCAAGTTCTTTGTTGAAGCTCTGTTTTAGGTCTTGTATGAATTTCTTTACTTCCTTAATTTGGTGTTCAGTGTTTGTTCTCAAATCACTTAGTTGATTGGTTATGATTTCTTTGGACTCCCATTCCTTCTGTTGGGTTCCATTCAGCATTCCCTTTGTGGTCTCCCTGACTTCCTTCAGCTCTTTGTTAATGGATTCCATGAATGCCTTTACTGATCTTTGTGTGTTCTCTACCTGGTCTCTCAATTCCTGAATTACTCTTTGATTAGCTTCCTCCCGTTTGTGGGATTCCTGCAGTTCTCTTTCCTCCCGTTCCTGGGATTCCTGCAGTTCTCTTTGAGTGTTCTCAGCCTGCTCACGCCATTCCTCCCTTTCTCTTTGAGTATTCTCAAGTTGTTCACGCAAATCCTGTATCATTTTTTGAGTAGCTTCCTCACGCTTATGATATTCCTGCATAAACTTTTGGGATGCCTCCTCTCTCTCCCTATCACGCTCATACAGAGTCCTTTGTAAGTTGTCAAACTTCTCATTTATCATATTTGCCACCAGTGTTTGTAGAGCTATTTGGGAACTCTCCTCTGGATTGTTCATTATCTGATCTGACCCCTGATTATCAAGATTGGGAATTGAGATACCTGGATTTGCCATTTTTCTTGTGTTTTTTCGGCTTACTCTGCCCATTTGAGATGAAAATAGCACCAGTTTTGTGCTAGAACACTATCTTAAGGCAACCATCAACCAACGTTTGCATTTATACAGTCAATAGTCTACAGATACAATCTAGTTCAACAGATACATCTATTCAACATCAAACAACTATATGTTAATGGGCTTCGAACCGCAGAGAAGAATTTGGGAAACCAGAAATTTTTAGGGTTAGGGAGAGATGTGGGTAAAAATTAGGAATAGATTGGTGTGGGGAGGCACAGGGAGAGTTAACTATGTCCTAATCTCAATGCAGGAAATAGGTTGGGTAGGATGCAAGTAGAGAGGGAGAGAAAAAGAAGAAAGGTAAAGGGAAATGAAAAGAGACCAGAAAATAAAATTAGAAACGTAAAAATTAATATAGTTATGGAGATTGAAAGACCATCTATTTAGAGAGGAATGTGAATATAATGAGAAAACAGGAGGGAGATAGAGGAGATGTGGAAAACTTAAAAAATGCTTAAAATATTATATAGGTATAAAGAGGTAGTACTGCTATTAAGGAATTTAAGTCTCAGAGGTTTTGGATTGAGTAATAAATTTGTGGATTAAGTGTGTACACAATGGGGGATAGGGTCTACTAGTTAACTATGGGTTTATCAGGATGTGCAGGACAAGAGTTAAGGCACATACAGAAGAACAAAAGAAAGGAAAAGGTGAAAAGGATAAGAAAGGGAGAAAAAAAAAAGATCAGAAGTTCAGTAGAGCTAGACAAAAAACAAAAAGATAATTAAGAAAGAAAGAAATAAAAAGAGAGAAGACAAGAAAAGAAAGGAAAACGTACATTCACGTATTCCTAAAATAAAAATTATAAGAGGAAAAAAAAAGTTACTGGAAAACAATTATTTTTTCAAAAAAGGCAAAAATTAAAGATTAATAAAAGTTTTAGAAAAGGAAAAAAAAATTTTATATATATAAGGTACCAAAAAAAAAAAAAAAGAAAAGAAGAAAAAAAAAAAAGTTCTTTGATTTTTTTTTTTTTGATTTTTTTTTGGGAGGGGTGGGAAGAATCCTGTATCTCCCTTTTGTCTGTTACCAGCCTCTTGTTGGAGTCTCTGGTCAGCTTGAGGTCCTGTGGCTTGATTGGTTTCTTAAGTCAGTTTGTTCGAACAGGCAGAAAAATGCTCTGCTTTACCCAAGATTTTGAGATCCCCCTCCCAGGTTAGTTTAATGGGAGGGTGATCTGCTTTGAGAATCACAAAAGAGGGGTGATGAGGCTAGGTTCTGGTAGAGTTGAGGCCTTTCAACAAACAGTAGCTTTTCCCTGGGGCTATTTTGTGAAAAATTCACAGAGCCCACCCTGGAGCCATTCTCAGGGTTTCTGTTTTTCAATTGATTGTGGAGGCTGCTAGAGGGAGGGGCAGCCTCTGGCTCTGGTTACCCAGTGAGGAAAGCCACTCCAATGGCTGGTGCCTGAGCTGGGTGACTTTTCCCTGGATGGAGCTGAGTCTGGCAGGTCACTTCGCCGTTAAGTTCTTGTGACCTGTTAAATGACTCGTTTTATTCCAAGGCCTGAGTTGGAGCTAGCAGCTCCTCTGAGCTTTGTCGGTATCCAAGATGGAGATCACCGGTGCTGGGGGGGGAGGGGTGGCCTTCCCTCCTCTGCTCCCTGAGAAGGAGTGAGGAAGTGGGGCTACTCACGCCGAGTCTTGGATCCTGGGTCGTCTCTGGTCTGCAAAGTGCAGGATGAAGTTGTCCGCTCCTTGTCGGTTCTTGCTGGTGTTGAGTAGAATCCTCTCGCCCTCTGCGTCTGGCTCCTTCGTCCCGGACTCTCTGTGTGAGCGCTCAGGTATGGCCGCGGCTGTGGTAGCCGCTGCGACCCTGCCGCCGCCGCCGCCGCGGCTGCTGGCAGGCGGTCAGATGTGTCTCCTTGTCTTGGCTTCCCCTCTCTTGTCTAACTCTCTGTCCTGTGATGGCACACTTGGTGTGATTCTCTGGCTTAGGACTGTTCACTGGAACTCTAAAACTGCTTTCTATGCGAGAGCTTGTTCAGATTCCAGCTTCTCCTCAGCCATCTTCCCGGAACTCCTCCTGTATAAAGCTCTTTTGACTAATATGGATTTGTAGTGGAGTTTGAAATTTGGTATTGGTATTCTTCCAGCACTGCTCTTTCTACGAAATATTGTTTGTGCTTTTGGGTTTCATTTATTTTTCAATACAAATTTTTGCAATACTCCTCTTTTCTAGAAGGAGGAGGTTGGAATGTTGATTGATTCAGTAAATTGAGACAAAGTATAACACAATGCCTAACTCCTTCTCCTAATGATGAGATGAACTGCAATTCAATTCAAATGTAAATAGATATTTTCATGAGGATAATCATTGCAATCTAGGAGCAAGGACGGTTTTCTACTTCCTTGGGCTTTCATTTCCTTTTTCAGGTTTTTAAAGTTTTCATCATAAAGGCCCCTCCATTCTTTAATTAACTCCCAGGTATTTTATTTTGTTATCCCACACTTTTCATGTAGATATCAACTAATTCTCCTTTGTAAGTATTATTCATATATATCAGCATTCTTTCCAGAGTCCATGCAGCTGCAATAAATCAGTCTTTAAGTACAATTATTGTCTTCACTTTTTTATTGTATTTCCTAGTGATAGCTAGGAAAAGTTGAGAACTATTTCTTTGGGAAAGAAACAGGCTTCATTATTTAGGCTTTTGGAAAATGTTCATGTTCATGAATGTTGCCTTCTAAACAATGAGGCAAACACATCACAAATATTTATCTTTCTAGTGCAAATTTTCTATTCCAAATTAATTCAGGTTTCATTTTTAAGCTGTTTCTACATAAAACTTTCATGCTCATTCTTGGTCACCATTCTGACACAAAGTTGAAAACATTGTACTGAAGAGGAGTTTTGTCTATAAATGTGTATTTACTTTGCTGTAGGACTGACAATTTTATTAGAGGGTAATTTCAAAACAAGTCACTTTCACAAGTTATTCAATTTCTGTCCAGGTGTTCCTTTTATTCCTTGTAGATATGCTTGATCTTTGCATATATCTTTATAATTCACACCTTAAATTCATATTGATTCAAACTAAGAGTAAAACGGGCTAGGATTTCTCAAAACAACTACTAGCAATGATTAAATAAAAAGAGCAGTAATGAAACATTTTCCCAGAAGGATTTTAAGTATATATATCAAATTTTATTACAAAAATATTAATGTTACTCTCTAATGTAAAAACTACACATAGAATATATAGAGACATAGCAGTGAAGGTGTAGGTTATGTATATATGTAATATTATATATATAATATAATATATATATATGCTTTTGCATGGACGTTATATTTATCACCAATTATAGAAATTACTTACAAATATCCTTGAACATATATAATAATAGCATGTTTTAAAAGTAAAAACTCTGTTGGCAGATTTAAGTGGAAAATATGGAAGTCAATTAGGTATTAATAAAATACGATATACTTATTCAACCATTCAATATTGGGAGTAAAATATGTTCTGACATATAGCAGGTGTTCTCTATTATATATCACTCTTGTAGTATTAGGTGCATTGCCTATCATTATTTTTTATAAGTGCAAAACAATTTTATTTAAAAATCTCGAACCAAACTCTTTGGGTTTATACTGAGGCCTCTTTTGGAATATGGAGTATTAAATATGGATTTTGGAGGTATGTATTACTCAGTGGCGAATTCCTTCATGAAATAGCTAGTGTATTTGAACAAACAAATGAAAATAAAAGTATTGTTTCTACAATAATAAGGACAGGATATTTTGGACTTACAAATCTGCCTGTTTGGAATTACTGTTTTAAGAATCATGAGGAACTGAAGCATTTCAATATTGTTTTGCATAGAACAACAGAACATGATTTAAAAGGAGTTTAAGCAGACCGACATAGAAGAGAAAAACTAGAAACCTATGTATCTTTAAATAGAGAATCTGGCAACATCTCTGAGCAATCCTAATAACATGGAGATTTAGGTACTGATGAAATAAGGGGTAATTTGGCAGTGCTTGATAACTCATGAAATTTTTCAGACACAAAAGCAGAATAGGAGCCCTCTCAGATGTACAAAAAAAGGTTTCTATGAGAAAACTTTTCTGAAGCAATGATCAGATTTTGTAACTCTCTGTTTTGAGTATGTTCATCATTCTTGTGATATAACAAAGACAGCTCAGGTAAGAATCAGGGTCTCAGGAAAATCAGGTCAACGATTGATTCAGTCAATAGAGACAAAGTATAACACAATGCCTAACTCCTTCTCCTAATGATGAGATGAACTGCAATTCAATTCAAATGTACTCAAATTCAGTTCATTTGATCACTAGATGGAATACTCCCTGTTATTGGCAATCCTGAAATATTTTCCTCATTCTCTTTCCTTTTGCTAACCAAGCACTGTTTACTCTGTCTTCCATTGTATTCCATTAGTGTACAACATTCAACTTATTTTAGTTAACACTATTTTCCAAACAAGTAGTAGAGATAAATTTAGAAACAATTCATCACATTGTTGAGATGGAGTTGAATTACGGTGGTTTTCTGTATAGAAGTTGCGTTCTGATAGCAAGAATTAGAAATGATTAGTTCACATTATATTGTTGGGAAAATATATCTTGATAGGAGAGTGTGACTCATGAAAAAACAGCAAACAATCACTGAATTTGTATTCTAGTCAGTGATATTGACGTGTTTATGAACATTTGGAATTTGTAAGAAGAACATTAACTCAAAAGTTGCAAAAAAGGCTGAATAACAGGGAAAATGATTTAATAAAACTTTTCCTTTCTGACAATACTAGAATCAGAATGATAGGCAACTGTCTGAATCAATGTCATGAAATGGATACTCACAAATCATAGTTTTCTGAGATAAACATTCATAAACTGATTGGCAATAGCGAATATTATATTTGGATCCTCTAAAGTCAAGAAGTGCATCTATTTCTTAATGATTACACTGGCTTTCCATTCCTTGTACTGCTCATTTTGTCTGGAAAAAAGTCTACCACAGTCTGAAAATGTAGTCATTGATAATTGGTCTACCCACTACAAAGAATATTCCATTATCTGTCATAACCACTTATGGAAAAATGTAGAAATATATGAGAAAGAATCTCTTTCTTAGTTTATGTTGGTCACTGTCTCAAAAGGCTGAAATAATCGCTTTATATTATCTCATCTTTCCATTTTAACATGCCTTGTGAAAGTTTCTCCTTATATTGATTCCTTGAGATATCGATAGATGCTACATACTACAAAATGAGTACAAAATGCTTTGGTTTATCTGTAGACTGTCTTTGCAGGATTTCATTAAGTATTAGGATTGAATCAGCCACAAGAATTGTACTCATTTTGAAAGGTTTTTCAAAGAGTGCATCCATTGTTTTATAATATTCAATAGGAAAAATAATGGTATCTGGATATGCATATCACCTGAAACAACCTGTTTTATACATTAACATATCTCCTGATCATCATCTGAACTCAAATATCTAACCTAAATGCTACCTACAATTTTTCAACTTTCTTTCACAATGTAGAGCTTCATAAAATATGACTTGAAAAACCAGTCCAATTAACAACAGCAATATTTTAGTGTACTATTTATTCATGTGTAATATAGTCGAAAAATAAAGCACAATTTTTTTGGTCTGGTAGTTCGGCCTCAACTCTGGGCCTGTGCGCTGTCCCTCAGGTCTTCAGCTCAAGGCTAGCTCTCTACCATTTAAGCCACAGTGCCATTTCTGGATTTTTTCATTTTGTTTATGTGGTGCTGAGAATCCAACACAGGGCCTCAGGCATACAAAGCAAGTGCTCTATCACTGAGCCACCTACACAGCCCCTTTAAATAAATCATAATTTTAAAAATTTTAAAAAAAATATCACATCAGTTTTATGAACAGTGAAAGACTTTATGTGAAACACAAGTACTACTTAATGATTGCACTCATTTGTAAAATTGATTTTTAAATTGATATAACCTAGGATAGCCTTTGCTTATGACACATGACTACATTCCAAATGTACTGGATGTTGAGACCTTAGCATTTATCCCAATTCTGTAATAGAAAATTGTAACTTAACTTGGACTCAAGTAAAAAAAAATGGTTAAAATCATCAGTCTAAAATTTTCTTGTAGAAGTGTTTCTGAAATTCCAATATTGCATTGTTCTCAAGGAAAATGATGTTAGATATCTTTGCTTGCCATCACTCTTTCAAAGAGGTAGAAAGAAGACTTTCCTCAACTCACTTTCTTCTATATATTTCATGCCTTTAATGGCTTACTTTCTTAATATTCAATAAGGAATTTCCAGCTTTTCCTCATCATTTTACTGGTGTAGTGGAAATGTCAAAACATTGGTCATGATGACTTTAAACTAGGGGAGAGGCATCTTCCAGCCCCGTTAACTCAAGGAGGAAACCCCTCTGCTGTGAGGCCCAGGCAGCCTCCTGGCAGGGCCACCCAGGCCCATTGGACCATCCCATGGTGGAAGGACTCCACCCTAAAATGAGTATTCTCATACTTGGAAAGATGTTTCACTGCTTAATTTACAGGGGGGAAGATCAAACCATACTCAGGGAGGAGGAAGTGCCCTTGGATTGGAAGCTTGTACATGGGTCCCCAATATTGGGGGTAGGGGGCAACTCCCAGTCCAAAGAGACGGTTGCCATTATGACATGGACTAGCACAGTGCCAAAGAACCTCACTGCCAATTTACTAGGGCAAGACATGCTAAGACAAATGCATGCCATGGTCACTACAGACCATTGAGCATCCTATGATGATATCCTGGATGGGGATGAAGCACAAAGGCTTAAACAGGATCTAGAGGGAGTTAAGGAAAAGGATTTTTTTATCTTTCATAATTGCAGAGAAGAACATAGGGGACCCACTTGGATGTACCCCCAATCCTAAAGGCCACTGCCCCCCCAGCACCTCCCTTTAGGTGGAAGCCAGGAAGCCCAATCTGCCCCCCCCCCAGTACCTCCCATTAGGTGGAAGCCAGGAAGTCCAATCTGGGCGAAGCAGTGGCCATTGACCAAACCTAAACATGTAGCCCTCCACTTTTTGGTGAAGGAATAGATAAACCTTGGGCATATACACCCTTCTATACATCCTAGGAACACACCCATATTTGTTATTCAAAACCCTCCAAAAAGCCCTGGATGAAGTTTCTCTAGAGAGGTATTCTATTTTTGAGCCCATTTCCTTTTCATTGTTTGTAGATGTCACATTAATTTCTGCAGTTTTAAATCAAAGTGGGGAGCCATTAGAGTGGGTTCACACTCCCCTGGGGGGTACACCTTGGGTGTACGCTCAGGCAGACCAACTTGCAGATGCTATTGTCAAGGGAAGGACCCAAGACCAAATGCATTATGTCCTTGACATTCAATCCATTGTTTTTCTTTTTCGGGTGGCAGACATTGAGTGGCTCGCTGGAGCCAATGCTCATCTAGCCCTCTCCTTGGAGAGGTTTCTAGGCCAAGCTGACTGACATTATGGGCAATCCAAATGGACTGTCATGGTATGGCAACTTCCCCTCAAAATGCCATCTCTATTTTCTCCACGCCTAGTCCTGGTGCCTTCCATGTTTTTACTGATGGAGGTAAAGCAGGCTCTGTGTATGCAGCATTTGAGAAGCAACAAAGAACCAACAAAGATTTCAACCTTATCAAGGGACAGCACAGTATAAAGAAATGCTGGCTGTAATTATGGCCCTTCAGGACATTCAAAAACCCTTTAATTTGTATTCTGATAGCCTATAAAGAAAAGGGGGGAGTTAGCCCCATATACAGTTACAGATAGCTTTGTTTACCATTTACATTTTAAATTTTTCAAAAAGAGGCAACTGAATCCAGATTTCAGGAGCACGGGGGACAACTAAACCCTAAGCCCCAAGTGAAAGTCAGGGGGAAGGACCCCCTGACACAACAATGGAGAGGACCTGACCACTAGTTACTATGGATGCGTTTTTCCCATAGGAGCTACAGCTCCCATTTGGATCCCTGCCAGTAACGTTAAGTTTTTACCCATCTCCTGTATACAGAAGGATGCCCAAGGATAATCTTATCAACAAGGAAGGAAAAACGGCTGTGGTGGCTGAGGCTTGTGTTTAAAAGAGAAAAGCCAGAAAGTTAATTACTAACCATCCCCAAGGGCAACCAGCCCTTGAGAATGTCTTGTGCTCTCTAACAATTGCAGATGGTGATACTCCAGCTGTTGGCTGTCCTGAACCTCCAGTCCTGGCAATGGCTCTACAGAATCTGGAACAACCTCAACAGGTGACCTGGGCCGTGATCAGCGCTGGCAATACAGAAATCAATACCACCACAAGAGAAGCTGTCCCTTCAACATGACCTTCATTTTGATCACCACCCTATGTCATTATGGATGGACTGTTTAATATTTCTGTAGGAGCGAGTTATTTTGTTACCTGCTTTAATTGTTCTTTTACTAATTGCTTGTATAGCAGCATTATTGAATCCATACTTATTGTTAAACAACCACCTTTTGTTATGCTTTCAGTTTAGATCTTTTTCAAACCCATAGGCAAATAGCTGCATGAGAACAAGCCCCACCTCTAGACTCTGAAGTGGCAAAGACTGCTATCCCATCTTTGACAAATATTAAAGGACTGGTAATGACATTTCCAGGTAAAGCGTTTGCTGATGGTTTTTCTATGCCTTCCTTGCCTTATACATGCACTGCAAAACTCTTATGAGCTTAGCCAGCCAATTACGTAAGATCAAGCTCCAAGTGAATGAATTTCCCCTGAGAGGAATCGCAGCCAGAGACGGGTAAGAGGGGGTGTCAGTCTGACCAACCTAAGACAGGGCCTTCAGCTTCACTCTGAAGAAGTTCCCGATGAAGTGTAAGGCAGACAAGGTGATCCAGATAGGCGGATTCGCTTCTTTAAACAAAGATGAGGGAGATGTTGGGAGCCATTGGGAGGTGACAGTAAAGGAATTGGCTTACTTAAAAGACACCAGGTGCCCAGGATTGCTTTGCTATGTCTGCAGTTTGTTTTAAATTTTCCTTGTTTTTCTGGACTATAGTAGAACGGCTTGAGTGCGGGGCTTACAAGGATGCACCGTGCCACATGTGTGGAACTCCCAATATCCAGGCTGCTCCCATGTTCAGAAGAGGACGACCATATGCTGACTTATATATGACCAGGAATTAATTGAACTGCGTTGGACATTTCTAACTGTGCTGGGACTGATGTTTATTACTGTGCAAAGTGGGGATGTGAGGTAACTGGGACGAGCTCTTGGATCATGCACAAGAGCCCTCCTTATCCTTGTCTGGCAAATCTCGACCCCCAGACTTGCCTCGAACTCCCTGCGTAGCCAATGCTATCCTTACCAATGTAATCATGTTAAAACAACCTTTACAGAGGAGGGAAAACTATAACTAACTGGGAGGTGTGTCTGCCATTAAAACAAAATAAAGGGGGGGGGGGAATCTGTGGAGCACATGGGCAGCAAAAATTCCCCTGAGAGGGAGTTGAGTGGGCAGAGCCCAATTTACTTTACGTTCTGTGCTTAACCAGCCTGTGGAAGCTTAGGTGCATGATAGGGTATGACCTTGACAGTGATTGGTTCCTCTTCTTCTCCTGTCATGTCACCCACACTTTTTTGCTTTAAAAAGGGCTGCTCTGTGTTAATAAAGGAGTTTTCTTCCTGCTTGTCTTGACTCCCCGCTGCGTCTGATTGTCTCCTGGGCTGAGGGAGGCAGGCGGTACACACTTACCTTTCCTCTGACCTTTCATGGGACTGATGAACACCCAACACTGTATTGTTCTTGTCAGGCTAGAAACACATAACACATCCACTTGAAAACAAAAATATGTGAGTAAACTTAATATTAGCAACATCAAACCTAGGTCCTGTGGAATGTCTTCTGGATAATCTATATCTCTGAGGAGATGTACATTGGAAGACTTCCAATTATCTCTTTATTCCATGCAAAATTGAAGTAAATAAATAATTCAAAACATGTTACAGGTAAAGAAAAATATCACTAATTTTTGAATAGTGAACATAAGACTATTTGGGGATTTTGTTTCTCAAATGTGTTTATTCATTAATATGATCCCTAATTAAGAACAGTCAAGGAATATTTGCTTATTGATGGTTAAGCATTTTTCCACCAATTAGGTCTTTGAAATCCTTCTTGATTACCAAATGTGATTATTTTTTTACTTCCATACTGGTTTGTGCATGCTAATTTTTCATTTTCCATTTTATGTCCCACATAAATCTGAGTAAATATGTTTGCCTTATGGATTTCTATCTACAGAGATACTTCCTGAATGGTAGAACTGATTATTGCAGAAGACGTTTAAAACAATTTGTGTTTTTCACAAATCAAGGGCATTGCTATGTCTCCTCTACGTCCATGTTTCGAAACTATGTTGATATGTAGAAAATAGAAATTGTATCTTAGTACATAGTACCTATGTATAACCACTAAATTTATTTGAATTCCTGTTTTAGAAAACAAGATTTCCCAGAGTCACTTCTATATATTTTTACCTTAAATGTTACTATATTTTTGTGGAGTTAATCCAGTGCTATTAATTGTTGCATATGAAGAAAACCCAGCCAAGTTCCCAGAATTGTTCAGATGAATTTTACAAATAACTTTTTAATGTAAAATTTATTTCAAAATATATATATTTTGTGTACTCAGTTTTTTAGAGCATTTTCACATTGTAGATCACCACTGAAAACTATGACTAAAAATTTTGAGAAGCTGCTGAAAATATAGTCATAGTAAACTTCACCTACTTGATATTATGATTTCACCTTTTGGAAAATATCATTTTTATCAAAATATACAGATATTAAGCTGTTTCCTACACATGAATGATAGGAAATATTGCTAATTAGCTTCCCTCAAGGATTAACCTTTATATTTTGGGAGTTGAGAGAAAATCAGGATAAAAATTTAGGCATGGTTGCTACAATTTCATAATAGAAACAATAGTTCCATTCAGAGTATAGTGTTCTGGAATTTCAATCAAACCTAGAAACTACGATGTGAGAATGTACTTCTAGGAAGACAACAGGTGATACCCAGATAAGCTCTGAGTATGAGGGTAAAATGAAGAACAAATGGATGTGCACGGTATGATAACTGGAGTGGGTACATTAAGATGTCTCATGAAAATAAGAAGACTCACCAAAAACGTCAGGAAGCCCTTCCATCAAATTGACATTTCGTTGGCAGTTTTCACTTCCACTGCCTCTTCTGTATGTGACCACAAATACTGTGTTACTGATATAATCAGTTTCCTGTTCACGATCTTGTGTACTTCATCAACAAGGAATCATGTCAAGTGAAAAGTATTTTTTCTGGCACAAAAACAGAAGGGAGGTTTCCATTTCTGAGTGCGGTGTTTTCCATCATAAAATTCACTGAAATTGTGCTACATATCAGTAGAAGTGTACTGCTGGTGTCTTCTTAACTTCGAACTCATTCGAAGTACTATCCCACTGTTAATAACTTACATAGAAATGCTTTAACATCACTGTTGTTTCAATGGTCTCTTTGTTCTAGAAAAGTATTTATCATGTGCCCTAAAAAATATCCACAGCAAAACATGATAGGTAGATTGTTATACTTCATCCACTGAAAAAGGCTGACTGGAGCACAGTATTCTTTTCTCTTTAATGATATTTATACAACAAGGAGAGAAGTAACGTGTAGGGAATAAAACATTATTTAAAAGGTGTGTCTTAGAATATGACATGGAGGTAAATGAAATAAAACTTAACAGATAATAAAAGACTTAATCGTTAGGGAAAATGATGTTAATTACTGATATACTGCTAACCTCACCCTCACCCACCCTTGGCCCAGGATTTTCTCAAAGATACAACTAATCAAGCATATTTAAACAAAGCAAGACACAGGGAAGTACTCAATATAAGTTTTTATATTATAGAAATTCTAAAACTTGATATGAACTGGCAGTCTTTATATCTTCCCAGGCCTAGAATATGTTACCCATATTTTGTTCAGCTCCTCTTGATAAGACAAGACAAAAGAACACAATTCACAATGGTTTTTTAAATTATCTGAAATTCTCTGAAATGTTTAGTGATAAGTAATAGCTGTTGGATGTAATTTCATCCTTTCAGTTTTAACTTTTTTGCAAGTGGAATCTTCTGGCACATATCAGATAGGACATGCTATAAGTCATTTGGCTTGAACTCAGGGCCCTTCATATATCTCTAAGGTGTTTTTATTCAAGGCCACACTCTGTCTGTAAAACTGAAGTGGTTCTGTTCTTCTTGTGGAAGATGAAATTATAATATAATTTCCTTCCCCTGGTGGGTCAAATCCCCTGGTGACTTAACCCACCATCTAGATCTCTCAGCCTCCTGAGTACTTGTGTTTGGAGATGTCAAATACAGTGAAAACAGGGTACTTATACCATGGGGGAGGAACATATCAAGCAAAAAATAATTACATGTTACCTTAAAAATACATTAGAAACACTATCAAGAAAATACTTGTGGCCGGGCGCTGGTGGCTCACGCCTGTAATCCTAGCTACTCAGGAGGCTGAGATCTGAGGATCGCGGTTCAAAGCCAGCCAAGACAGGAGAGACCGTGAGACTCCTATCTCCAATAAACCACCAGAAAACCGGAAGTGGCGCTGTAGCTCAAGTGGTAGAGCGCTGGCCTTGAGCTGAAGAGCTGAGGGACAGCGCCCAGGCCCAGAGTTCAAGCCCCAAGACAGACAAAAAAAAAGAAAAGAAAATACTTGTGTCCCCATCTTGGGGTACGTTTTGCTTAAAAATATTTTATGTGTCCATATGAACACAACTTTGACCATTTCTGCTTGTCCCAGACATATACTATTTACTGCAGGTGTGGGAAACCGTAGGACGTTTGTTTCTTTGGGATTGGAAAGAATAATATTGTCCCATTTGCTAGGAAATGGAAAGACATGAAAAAAAAAAGATTACTGTTTGTTGGCATGTTAATGGCTCCCTGAAGGAACAAATTTCAAACGGTAAAATCCTGTGCATTAACTATGTTTTTTTCTTTTAGTCTTCCTTTGAACTGTGCTGTAGTTCAGTAGAACTGAACTTATGATGCAATTTTTTGTTACCCTTTTTAACTCACATAGAAAAAGATCCTACTACATATATTTATTTGCCTGTGCCTACCAAGCATCTAGGTTTGATTGGCACTCATTGCTTATGAACGTTTTATTCGTTTTGAGGATAGTATGCATGGAATAGGAAATCAGAATTTCCGTGGGAAGCTGATCTCTAAATAACACCAGAAAAACAATAATGATCTTCTGGCTCATCCGGCCCAGCTCAGGCCTTGAAACAAAGAGCAAAAGGACAGCCTCCAAAACCAGAACAAACGGCATTACAGGCAAGCAAAGAATAAAAAGAGCAAGTAGAAAAGCATTTACAACATTACTCTGTAGCATTGAACATCCACAAACCTTGTGATACGCAGAAGTGCTTCAAAATACTCACTGCCTTATAATGAAAAGCCACCTTTTGATGACATTATACAGAGAGCTTTGAAAAAATAAATATTTCAAAATCTATCCATTCAAAAATGTCCTTCATCTGTTCCCCAACACATATTACAAAGTTGTTTCCCTATGAAGGAGAAAGTGAGAGGTCAATAAGATTTTCTTCATATAACTAGCTTCTTACAAGTATGATATATACTCTCAAGAGCCTTCTATATGAAGACTTACTGACAGCAGATACTTATTTCCTCTAATAGAAAGAAATCTTTCGGATTATTGAGACTCCAAGATGGAGTATAGAATTCTCTCTCCCGAGAGCCCATTAATTAGCATGCCCAAGTGGATCCGTGAAGAAAGAAAAGACTACTTCCTAGCTTCTACGTTAAGTGGACCCATCAGAATAATTAAGTTTGCCGAGGAAAAATATGTTCCAATTCATTTATTGGGGCTGTGGACCAAAATAAAACTATGAAAACAGTATAATGATAGTACAACCCTCATACAAATTTCCCATCAACTTCTGTGTTCTAAACAGAATAGGTAGGACATTTTTACGGCTTTTTTCAACTAAATAATTTTGCAAGATATTGTTCAAGCTAGAAGATTCTAATATATCTCAATATTTCTCATGTGTTCTCTCATCTGCAGAAGGATTCTATGACTTCTTCACAATGGCTGTGGCATTGCAAACAAAGATTCGTGCATGTATACCTAAAATGTCAGCCAAAATACTTTAGTTTGGAGGGTGTGCATATACACTATATGAAGATACATTAGTTTTAAAGAGAATCTGACATTTATGAGGCAAGAACACATGGATCATTTGAGACTGTATCGTTACCTTGCTGAAATGTTCAAATATTAAGCTGTAACTTTCGACTTGAATTCAGACTCTTTAATGAAACCATATCCCATGAAACTAAAGTTGTTTCCAAGTGGTGGGCTATATGCTTCACATATTTATGATTTAAACCATCATTCAATAATTAATTAGGTATTTCTTGTCCACAACGTTTCTAAAATATGTTTTGCAGCATATTTTACAAAAATATACCTTGCTAAAAATTAATTAGTTTTGGATTCCTACTTTATGAATATAGTTGAAGTATTTGACTACAGAATAGAAAGTTTCATATGTGAGAATTCTGCTCATATTTATGATATGTGTGGAAAGCTGAGGGTGTCTGATTATGGACATATTTAGGCACTAAGTGTTCTCCTACTTTGTGATTTCAACAATTGTCAGGATTTCTACAGAAATATTTGAAGAAAAACGATTTCAACATTGATATGTAAATGATGACATGGAAACTGGAGACTTAGGGAAATCTATATCTTTTGTATTGATGAAGGAATATAAAGAGAAGAGAACTGTATCTACAAGTCTGGATATGTAGTGTAAACCCAATCAAATAAATGTCAATGTGTAAACTTATAACAGTTATGAAGAGTGTATTTATAAATACTTTTCATATTAATTGAATCTTCTTGTCAAGTTGACATAGTGTCATATGTATGGCGGTGATTATATGTCTGATCATATGTGACCACACATTTCTCATTTTGCTCACATTATTTCTTCTATCAATCGCCATCCCTTTCCACAGGTATAAAAGTTTATTCCAACATGTTGTTAGTGAGGATTGATGTTGCATTGGTTAAACCTGTCCTTTGTCTCAAATTTTATTGCTCCTTTCCCTTCCCTAATTTAGATTCACGAACATGTAATACACAAGAAAAGAATATCAAATAGAGTGACCTTGATAAGACCTAAGAAAATAAATGAAAAATACAAGAAGTAGCTTCACTTAGCACACTTGATGTACTATGTCATTTTAAGTGGCAACAATTAAAATATAGGGACCATGTTTAACCTTATTGTAATAATTGACATATGACCTGTTTCAACCTAGTAAAAGTTTGCAATACCTGAATAGCTATGGATATAGGAACAGAGAAGATTAAGCTAAGCAAAATGATCTCCTAGATATGGAAAGAAGAGGTTTATCAATTTTGATGTTTTTCTGAAAATACTATGAGCAGCTGTTCATAGCTTTCTTGCTAATTTATTTTATTTTCTGTTAAGTTTCTCCCTTTATGTCACTCTATTTGATTGTGTTAGACTGTGGATTGTATACTCGTTTTTCTGAATAGGACAGGGAAAGGGAACAATAAAATCTTAAGCCAGAGGACATAGGGAGAATCAAAAACCCATCTTTCATCTCAAAACAACGTGTTCGAAATGAAATAGACATCTGTGACATTTCAGGAATAATAATGTGTAAGAAAAATGAGGGATAGTATAACATCAAAAATCAACTCACTATCTTATATGCATAATTATAATTGCTCTGTACATCACCTTGAAAATAAAATTAAAATAAAAATTGATTATTGATACTTATATTTATCCTTGTTTTTATGTTTACCCATGGATAAATATGTTGATTAATTTGAGGTCAATATACAGACATGTGGAGATAGTCCTTTTGTCTTCACAAACCTACACCAATACAGGATTGATTTTACCTCTATGTTTTCAAATTATTTCTCAACACAAATCTCTAGATTATTGTTATTCTTCCCTCTCACATTAATATTAGCTTAAACAGCAAATCATTTTCACTATGAGGTTTAAAACTCTGAGTTATCATGGAGTAAGTAAAGGGTGTTGCCTAAGTTTACAACTAGTAAATATCCTATGATTACATGAAGAAAACTGCAATGTTATCTGAGAATATAGTACAATATGACTATAGCTATTAATTCATTTGAAGTCCTATTTTAGTTATGAAGATTTCCCAGGATATCTGGAATATACATTTTGACCTTAAAAGTCAGTACTGTTTCCGGAATTAATCCCGTGCTGTTAATTGGGTGTATTAAGGAAGCAGACAAATTCACATACGTATACAGATGACATTTACAACCAACTTTTTAAGTACAAATGTGATTCAGTATATATATTTTTGGTATGAAATTTCATCGAGCTTTTATACATTGTGATCACAGTTCAAAATTATGTCTGATTATTCTCTGGAAGCCACTGAAAATATGTTGTATTATGAAAGTTCATCTGAACAGATGTCAATTTCCTAAAATATAATTTAATAATTATATGCCTTCTATTAATCATTGCTAGGAAATATGGCTGAAGAGCTTCCTAGCAAATATTACAGCATAAATTTGGGAAGTTGATTAAATATAGCAATAGAAATTTAGTGATTTGTGCTATCATTCCATGATTGAAATGGTACATCAAAGTGTAGTGTTCTGCCACTTCAATTAAACCTAGAAATCTTGAGATGACCAAGAACTTGTGGGAAGCATCCACTGATATTTGGAAAATCTCTGAATGTGAGTACTGTTTAGATCTAAGAATAAAAAGAATAGCAAACAGTTAGAGTCTGGAAGAGTGAAAAGCAATGTGTGTACATTAGGTATTTGCTAAAGTTAAGTAGACTCACCAAAGACAACAGGAAGCCCATTCATCAAATAGAATTTAATTTTCAGTGGTCACTTCCAATATCTCCTCTGTTTGGGACCACACATAATGTAAGAATGACATATTAATTTGGCATTAAGGAGTTCGGGTCCTTCATCACCGCACGAGTTGTGTCAATTGAAATGCTGCTTCTGCCCAAAGACCGAAGGGAAGATTCCATTCCTGAGTGGAATGATTTTCATCCTACCATTCATTCGAATTTTGGTAGGGTTTGACTTAAGTGTGTCTTCTTTGAATCTAATTCACCTGAACTACATTGCCACTGTTTATACCTACATAGAAGTTACATTATATCACTCTTGTTTCAATTGTCTGTTTTATCTCAGGAATTATGTATTCTGCACTGAAAATAATCCCAGCAAAAAATAATGACGATTATATTTCAGCCACGGAAAGGGGTTAATGGAGGGCAGTGTACTTTTATCCTCAATGAAGGTTATCTAGCAAGAAATGACATAATTGCTTGCAAATAGACATATCTTAATAAACTAATCTTTACTTACCCAATATTTTTCACCGTGTAATATATTAAACTAAGTATTTAAAATATGTGTTTTAGAATATGACATGAGGAAAATGATTTCAGACCTATGGATGTAAAACTGTGTTCTGAAACAACCCTAACTCCTCTGGGATTTTCTGAAAGCTACTAAGGAATAAGAATATTTACAAACAGCAAAACCTGGGAAGTCTGAATTATAGATTTTTAAATTATAGTAAATTGAACAAAAATAGGTATGTAATGGCTATTACTTTTTATATATTTCCAGGCCTAAAATGTGTTACCCATATTTTTTAGAGCTTCCCTTTATAACATTTTAAGAAGGAATCAATTCACAATCTTATCTCAAACTGTTGGAAACACAATTTGTCAAATATTTACTGATGTGTGATAGCTGTTAGCAGTTAATGTCATCTGTTATTATTCCTGTTTTTGCAACTGGCATTTGCTGATAAATACCAGAAAAAACAATTGGATAGGTCATTTTGCCTGGACTCATGGCCCATTCCTCATCTTTAAGGACTGTATCTTTTTTTGGGGGGGGGATCCGTTTGTGGGGCCTGAACTCTGGGCATGGGCACTGTCCTTCAGCTTTTCAGCTCAAGGCTACCACTCTACCACTTGAGCCACAGCGCCACTTCCCGCTTTTTTCTTTTTGCTTATGTGGTGCTGGGGAATGGAACCCAGGGCCTCAGGCATGCAATGCAAGCGCTCTACCACTGAGCCACCTTCCCAGCCCCAGGACTATATGTTCAAAGCCAGCTCTCTAGTAGTATTAACCACAGTAATGTTTCTGGTGCTCTCATGGTTAGTAGGAGAGATGTTAAAATACTTTACTTCCCTTGGTCGATTTGACCAAGCACCCAACAGTCTCAGCCACTTAAGTAGCAAGGATTGGAGGTTTCAGGCACCAACATTCAGAGACGAAATTTTGCATGAGAATATTTTAATGGAAATTGTTGAAGGAACAAAAAAATCTATGGGGAAAGTAACATTAAAAACAGTTCTTAGAACTCTGTTTTAAATGGAAGTCAAATTCCTAATACACATGTGCGGTGATTATGAACCACAAAAGTAAAAAATATGAATATTTGTTTGTGTTCAAAACTATAACATGAATATCAATGCCTTTTGTTTTTAAAGGTTTTTGAAAATGTAGTTTTCATATTAATAGGAACACAAGCATGCTGATGCTGCCACATACACGGCGAAATTTGCAATTTTGAGAAAATATGAGTAAAGCAGACATGCATAATTGAGATAGAATGATAATATATGTTCATTATTGCATAATCTAGAAATATCCAAAGGCCACAAAAATAACTTACAGAAATAATGTTTAGAAGGTGGAAAATTTTGGTATATCTTTGTTGATATCTCATAAAGTACATCAGAGTCCTGAAAGTAAAGCAGGAGCTCTTCTATAAGAAGGAAGAAATCATCCTCACTAGTTGAGATTTTAACCAAAACTTGTCACCTTTCAGACTCTCCTTTCAGAGAGGTCATTGTTATAGGGCAAAGAATGCGCAATTCCAATTCCTGACACCAGGACTCTCAGACCAACTCAAGCTAGTGTCAACTGAAACAGATAATAATGGCACAGAATACATGACAGGGCTTACTATCCTTCTACTAATCTTTTATATAAAATATGTTAAGATAATTACATTAGTATTAGAATACATGGGCCTTGGTGTAATATTATGTATACAGCAAACTCTCCAAATGGATATTTTATCTTTCTTCTGATTATTCATTTCTTATGGGAATATAACACTTTTTTATTCTCTTCCATTTTTTGTGTAGTAATAAAATTGTAGGAAATTGTGCAGTGTGTTAAAAGTATTTCTCACAACAAGAAAGATAAAATAAGTTTGAACATAGAGTTTGGAGTCCAAAAGAGTTTATGGAGATTGACAATTAATAGCCAGATCTTTTTATGAGGATTACCAAATAGTGTTAAAATATAATGGGCCCTAAAGTTTTAGTTACTCTGGATGCTCTTTGAAGTCGTAAAATTCTCTAATGTGAGTTCAAATCTGATTGACTCAAAACTGATTGAATAAAGTGACAAAACATTGTTTAATTGCTTTAAAAAAATGAACTTATCAATGTAATAATAGGCAGGATTTTGAATGTAAACATCTATGTTAATATTTCAAATTCTCCTTTCAGATGTTCTTCTTTATGCTTAATTTGAGGTAATAGTCATCAGGGGCAATACCCTGAAATTTTTTTAAACTTACTAATAAAATCATAAAGAAAAATGGAAATTGCTTATTTAATATTAATGAAATATGTCAACCAAAAAAATCATGACACATGAAAGAGAAAGGAAGTCAGGTAAGGCTCTTTATCATTCTATGTCTTTTAGAGTTGGACGATAAACAATAAATATATGATATGATTTTACTTCATATAAATACAATGATGCATTTCCAAAAGTCCTTCTTACTGAGCCCTTTTTCATCAATTGATCAACAGAAATGAAAACAAAAATTCTTTCTTTTATTTACTACATTTTTCCAAAAGGGTTCATGACAGGAAAATGGGAATCTATATATCATGAGTAGAGGAATTATCAATGAATACAATTGTGACTCTGTGCTACATTCCTGTTCAGGCATGAAACTACAAGAATCCGAATGTGAGTACAGTCATTGAGAATTATATGCATACCTCGATTTTAGAGGCACCATCATTTCTCTAGCATCAATCAATCCATGGATGTTTATATCAGAAAACTGTGATTGGTGAGAATAGTTTGGGACAGTGTCATAGAGAATTCCCTGTCATTCTCAATATGGTATTACCACGAAGGAAAAGGTTCATTAAATTATTGTCCCTACTTCTATGCCTGTGTGCACATTTTGCCCGAATGTTCTTCGTTCAAATTGTAGAGTTTCATACATGTTTAAATATCACCTACAACAATACAACTTCAGTGACTTTTTCCTATTTCTTGATGAGCAGTACTACAATATCAAGTTATATTTTGCAAATATATGCAATATTTACTCTTTGTATTTGTCTCTATTATTAGGAAAGTTCTATGAACAAAACCAGGTAAAGTCTACTCCATCTGTTCTAAGTTCTTAATTCCTTCATATCTCGTGTCTAAATTCATATCGATTACTTGGACTTGTATAGGTAGTTAGGAAGAGTATCTTGTATATAGTAGCCTAACTCAATGGAAGGCAGAGAAAACACTGCTCTTATAATGGAAGGAATGTGAATCAGGATCAGTATGCATGGTGCGGAATAACAGGAAAAAATCCAAGTAGAAATCAAATGTCCTGACTGTTAATATACTTGAAATGAACTGTAGCTCATTTAGAGGTCAGAAGAAGTTGGACAGTACCCTATAATTTGATTCAATTGACAGAAACATAAGTTGTCCTAAGATTCCCAAGGTCCTGATTTTTACATGAGCACTATTTGTCATTTCCCAAGCATGATGAACACACACATAATAGACACTTAGAAAACCTGATCATTATTTTTCAGAAGCATTCTGATGGGAATCGTTTCTACTCCTTTAGAGAGGGTTCCTGCTCTGCTTTGTGTGCCTGATTAACTTCATGAGATATCAAGCACTCCCATATTATACTTTCTTTTATCTGTACCTAAGTGTCCATGGTCTCTGTTTCACTTGGGGATGTTGACACATACTCCATTTAAAGACAAATTATGGTCTTTTATTTGTTCTTTCCCATGTCAGTTTGATGGAACTTTCTCAAACCACATTCTTTTATTCTATCCATAGAAATATTAAAATGTTTTAGCTCCTCATGTTTCATAAATCAGCAACTGTAAGCAAACAAAATTGGAAACAAAAAGTATCCTGTGCCTCATTGTTGTATCATCAAATACTTTAATTTCCATTGTTTTGGTCTTATATACTAATTATGTTCCAAGAATTTTGCCACTGAGATTATATAATTTCAGCATCCATAGTTAAGTCACAATACTCTCAAAGATTCCTGAATATATACCCAAAAATGTTTGGTATATTCTTAATTTATATTGTATTTCTGAAAAATAATGATACGTCCTATATATAGAAAAGTGACAGATACACTGCACATTTTATATATCTCTGCACACCAAATCAGCGTTTTAAAAGTTTGCGTTATTTATGCTTAAAACAGGGATAAAGGTGGACCCATTGACATAATGAGATGTACGAGTCATTATGTGGAAAAACGAACTTTACAACTTTGGAGAGGAGATGGGGAGAAGGACTTGGTGGGGGGCCGGGAGGAGTATGGGAAGGGATGGTAAGAGGAAACAAAGGAGGAGGATACAATGCTTAATAAGAAATGTACTCATCTTGCCCATGTAATTGTAATCCCTCTGTACAGTATTTTCACAATAAAAAAGATAAAAATTTGATTAATTACTTTATATTTTATTATAACCTAATTGAATTTCACGTTTTCTACAGAAACCTGTCAGACTCTTGAGTTGAAAATTATTTAATCATGTTATATTCCAGGAAATATGCACATAGTTTATATTATTGATTATTAAATAATTCTTATGTACATATCTATATCATTAAATAATGCATATATTTATATACACATCCATGAAGCTACAGACATTCTCTATATCTTTTATGATTGTATTTTATAATATATCGTAAGTTACTATTTGTAGCAGTAGAATGTATGATATATAAATGTAAAAAAACTCCTTCTGGGAAGTTGTTTCTCTCTTGCTCTTTATTTAATATTTGAGACCACTTGCTTTGAGGAATCCTAGACTATATTAATCTTTCTTAACATGATATTAATCAAAATGTAAATTAAAAGATCTATACAAATATCAAGCATATCATCAAGGAAAACGAATTTACATTTTGGCAGAAGGTGAATAACTTCTAGAAATGTCTTTGTTAAACCCTTTCCTAGTCTCAATATTGAGGAGTAAGGAAATTAAACAAGTGAATAAAGAATTATATTACTTAATGTTTGAATTATTTTGACTATTAAGACCATATAAAATGTCTTGCTGTCTAGGGAGAACAACTTACAAAAAATCAGTAGTTGATGACAATATGAAAAATGTGAGACATTCATTCACCTTATTCCCCTACTGAAGAGTTGCACATTTCAATCCAGACTAAAAGGAAGTGGGACTTTGTCTTCTTGTTTCATCTCGGAAGTCAGCATTTCTGTTGTCCTGTGTGGAATTGTGGCTGAATTTCCTCAGTTCATAAAACAGAACTGAAGTTTACGGGCTACATCACAATAACGGTGGCACAACCCAGAGAAGACACTATACAGAAAGAGCTGTTGCTGTGGAAAACCTACTAATGGGACCTCGTCCATTGAGGGGAGGAAGAGATCCTGGACTTGTTTGGTGAATCCAAGAGACAAGTGACAAGTCCCTTGTTCTCTTTTCCTTCCTCGACGTCTTATTTATGTAAATTATCTCTTTGGCTCTTGTAAGTCACTGGGACATTTCTTGCTTTCTACCCCTGACATCCCAAGATGTAATTCTTATCATGTTCTTCAAGTAGGCTGTATTGTTCCATGGGTAAAGAATGAAATTCTTTACTTACTCAGGAAATAAATAGCTAGTTTCACTTTGGTGAACTTGAACTTCACCTCTCTTCCCTTCAATATTATGTGGGTCAAAGCAATCATATTTTTAATGTCTTCGGGCTCTGCTTCATGGCCAATAGAAACTACTACTGAAATGTACTACCAATTGAATTACTGCCCTAATGTCAAACTTTAACTCTTACCAGTTTCAATGATTCCTTTTACTAGTAATACATGTCTTCTCAAAACATATCGATAAAAATGGCAAATCCTCCTTGTGATGACTGTACATTTTCAATAGGCATAGGAGATTTGTAAAGGGGAGTTCAGCATTTCTTAATTTAGACATCCATAATTTAGCAAACTTTTCCAAACTCGCTCAAAATTTGCCATGATGCATCATGCTCTAATTGTTTTTTATGGTGAAGAAACAAATGCCTGAAAAATATTCAATTTGTTGAGTTGCAAATTTATACGTTGCTATTGCTCTCTGAAAGTGATTCTAACCTGTGATGCAGAGAGACATCAATGTATTTCATTTCACGTGTGTCTTGCAAAGCAAGTATTAGAGATGAATAGGGTTTACTGTGTTGTTTTTCATACCACTGACAAAATCCCAACCTTTAAGTCATGAGATATTTATTTATATTGTCATGTTTTCTCTCAGAGAACTTTTCTGTCTGCAGGACCTGGTGTTAGTCACCTGCCTGTCACAATGGAAGTAGATAAACACATTGATTCATTTGTTTGGAGAATTAATTTAAATGGTCGAGTTCACTTTATTTTTTTGATTTTTGAATCACAAAATATATATTGACAGGAGCTGAGACAAAAGGATAGTAGGATTTCTCCTTCTGGCCTCTAAAAATTTAGACATGATGGAAATTATGAGTTTCATTTTTGATATGCTAGATTGAAAAGTTAAAAACCATGTAAATTATAGGCACTTTCTCGATTGACATGTAAGGAAGGAATTCAACCCGGGAACCTCAATGTATATGTGATCTCAGAACATAACACAAGCTAACAGTTCCATTTGTCTCAAATCAATAATTATTTTACTAGAAGTAATAGTTTACAAAATACTAAAAGTAAGAACAACCTAATAGGAACTAATAATAGATCAGAATTTATGTTCCAGATTAATAGTAATGGTTTGAATCTACATAATCCAAATAAGGATTCGTGACTTAAGGTATAGTTCATAAGGAAATAAAACAGCAGGTTAGTATTTTCTCCAACATATTGATTTTTACTGAGGTATTTTTCAGTTTCAGAGGAATTTTTGGATCCTGAGAGTTTTATTGTGATGTCCCTATGTTAAATATCACAAAATCAGGTCATGAAGGATACCATACCATCTGGAGAAATGTATCAAGTTGGTATTATATAACGTCTTTAGTTCATGGATAAATTTGGATGTTATTTTTTAGATAAATTGTGGAAATATATGTGAAAGATATGAGAAAGAGTGTGGGCAGAAATGTCATGGAGAGCATTTTATATTTCCTGAAATCTCTGCAGCATGTAATGGAAAGTACGACAATGGAAGTCCAACTTGTGTATTTCTAGAGTTTTATTTCTAGAATTCAATTTAAAGCAGAACATAGGCAAGATGTTTAGTTTCGGCAATTATATCAAATTGTGTGTGCCATATTTCACAAATATTTCAGGTTTAATAATTTAAATGTTACATTTATAAGATTATCTCTTTGTTGCTTTGTATGTCCCTCCCCCACAGTATAACCCTTGCTTTCACTATATTTGATGTCAGTATAACTTGTGGAGGAGATGGGGAAAAACCAGTTGTTTAAGGATACAGGTGGACCTGTTGCAACAATGAGAAGTACAAGTTGTCATGTCCAAAACGAACTTTACAATGTTGGTGGGGGGGGGGCTGGGGGGAGGGAGGAAGGAGAAGGATTGGGATTAGGGGGGGAGGGGGGAGGCTGGGAAGGGATGTGAAGGATAAACAAAGGAGGAGGCTGCAATGCTTGGTAAGAAATGTACACATTATCCTGCCCATGTAACTGTAACTCCTCTGTACAGTATGTTCACAAATAAAATAAAATTAAATTAAAAAAAAAATAATTTAAATGTTAAATTATTTTGTTAGAACACCCACTATATTATTGTATATCCTAGAATTCAGTTTGGATACCTCAGTTTTCAATCTGTGTTCATAAACTGATAAAATTGAAGATGCATTATGTCTCTTTTGTGTATTTTGATTAGTGATTATCCTCTTCTTAGTTTGAAAAAAATCACAGTATTTGAAAGTAGAGAGAATTGTTAGTAGTGAAATATATTTTTTCTTAAAGTAGCAATGCTACATGAAGTTCCAAAGCTGTATGGGCAAAACAGTTTCTGGAGGTGTTTTTTAAAAAGACACATGTGATGACCCATCATTTTGGATATTTTCAAATATTGTTTCAATCACCATTTCTATACCTTTATAAATTCGATATAAGTAATCCAGTTTTGAGTAAACATAGGCCAAAATTAAGTACATGAATGCCTTAGTAAAGTTTGTTATAAAATTTATGGAGAATGGCAGTGTTTCCTCATGAATGAATTTATGTTAAACCGAGAGTTTGAGATCTCTGTATCACTTTTTGATGCCAGTCCAGGCAGGGAATCACAGAGACTCTTAGCTTCACTATCAAATTAGAACAGAGAGGAGGTGTTATAGCTAAAATTGCAGAAGTCTAGTGCTCTGCAAAATTATGCAATAGCACAGCATGTAAACAGTGGTGAAAAGCCTTACAGAAGGCATCTTGCCCAAAGTAATTTAAAAATATAAATTAAAAAAAAATTCATATTTGAAATTTTGTTACACAGAATAATCCCGATATTGCTTCCACAATTGCCAAATGTCCCTTCAATGCTCGCCACTTAGTTCCAAAGACACCAACTCAGTAAACATATCACAACTTGTATGGACAAAACTTCCCTTCAAGATGATTTGGATAAGCCTCATATCTAAAATACAATCGAAATCAATATAGGCCCGTCTCACTGGAATTGTATTCTGATGGTAAATTTCTGTTTGCTTATTGTGAACATCAATTGGAACCAGATAGAAGACAAGAGTTCTGAAAATGCATGGCAATATGTTTCCTCTGAGGAAGACTGGGATAAAGGTAAAGACTGGGTTTGTCTGCATTTTCTGTGATTGAATCTCAACTTATCTCGTGCTGATGAATGACTTTTTCCTTTAGGAGTGAAATTAAGACTCTGTCTTGAACTTGGATTGTGTTATATTCTAATATCAATAACATACATGAAGATATGCAGCCCTAAATGAGTAAAAACCATGTCAAACATCTAAATGATTTGGGTTTTTTTTTGCACAATATCTAAGAAACCCTTTTTCAATGTTTATTACACACCTCAATGTTTCTTGTAAGGCTCTTAAGTTCTTGAAACTTGTTATTATTCTTTATTAATGTACAGTGTTAAAGACCATCTAATGTATCACATCACCCAAGTATGTGTTTCCCATTTGGCAGAATCGTTGGAGCATCCTCGCCCAAGATTTGTTTGGGGCAAAATCAAATCCTCTGGCAACAACAGGTAAAGAGAATGCTGTTTTCTTACGATGAACTCTTGTCTGTCAAAATTGAAATAAAGAAATATGATAAATGAATAACAATCTTTCTGTTCTTTATGCCAATATAATTTGCTCACTACAAATGAAATTTGGATTGTTCTCTGACCTGGTGACCCTTAGATTGTTGGTAATGGTCAAGTAGAGGACCAATAATATATGCAATCACCAAAATTTCTTCAAATTATAATCCATGTGAATGTTCTTCTCATTCTCTTAGGATAAACTTATATTAGAGAATACATAGATAATAGTGTTTGGGTAGACCAGTCCTATTGTTCTCATTTTCAGGGTTTCAGGATTAACTTGTCTCCTCAGTTATGATAGTGTAAATGGGGTATCTTCTACTAATACTGGATAAATCCATACACTTGTGGGTGGATATCATATATTCATTCTGAAATTGATGAATGAATATTGTAGAAATGACTGCCTTGTTTGAATTTCTCCCTCCCTTATTCTAAAAGTATTTGAGGATATCCTTGACATGAATTACACTTTGCATTTTGGGAAGACATATATTAATAAAATGTATTTACTGCTATATTTTAAACAGCAATACATACATGGATTTGAAATTTCACATTCCTGTATAAAGTTTGAAAATCCTTTAGATATGATATAGATAGCAAAATGAAAATAAGATCTGTAAACTACAAAAGTTAATGTATCCCTTAGTGTTTATGAGATTTTTGAAAGAATTGTATGAACTTGTCCTCTATCATCACCAAATAGATTGTACTATTGATTTTATGGAATGCGAAAACACCAAGACTCTCTTACTAACATTGTAAAGTGACAAATAACAGAACAAATGAACAACAATTGGGCCTGTTTAGAATTTTTCCTAAGCCTTTATTCTATTTGGAATCATATAATTTGTGTTGCTTGGTAATATGAGACTTCATCCCTTTTATAAGTGAGACAATTGATTCTAGATGTATCGATATTTTCAAGTATTTTCCTCACTGATCAGTCCTGAAAAAACATGCTCATTTAACACAAAACCCAGTTGTATTTACTTGAGCATCTCATCACAGTTCAACCTCATATATTCTTCCTGTGAAAAGGTAGTAAGCATACTCTGAATTTCTATTGTTTGCTGTATTTCAAACATATTACAATGTTATATGGTGGATGTATTTGCAGTTTACATAGTGAAGACAGTGTGATGATAATTTTCTAATTCCTGAAGATTATCCAGAGGACTAAAACTCATACTGCTTTCCAACAGAATACATTTATTCTTGTGGTAAGGGAATTTCTCATCCTCTGTCATGCAGAGGAAAATGAAGAGGTCATAATGATTTTGAAGATTGAAAATCACACTTGAACCAGGCCGGGTGATAAGCTCTGAAATGTGCAGGGACGGTGTCTAAGCCCAGAGTTCAAGTCCAACGACCAAAAATAATAACCAAAGACAGGGATATAATGCAACATTCATCAATAATGCCCCATACTCAAAGGTATTTCCAAAATCTCTAAACTATTTTCATCGACCTAAAAGCCAATTAGATTTTATTCATCCCCTACTTGTACTATCTTTCATATTCCCTTTGAAATTTAGAGAGTAATGTTTGATAGGGCAGTGATATTTCCATAACATCATCGGTTATTAGAATACTTAATGTGCTTCCATGGTATTACTAATCCTTTTCTTTATGCTATTATGACTTAGTTATAGAATCAAAATTTTTCTGGCTTCTAAATGTGGATGGTAGTAAAGAACCTATGAATTGATGAGAGAATCTGTGACAAAGTAGGATACCAGGTTACTTGCTGATTAGTCTCTTAATATTTATCCAAACCTATTTTTCTCATTCTCTGTGTGTGAGAGAGAGCAACAGAGAGAGAGAGAGAGAGAGAGACAGAGACAGAGACAGAGACAGAGAGACAGAGACAGACAGACAGAGACAGAGCAGTTTGTGTCTGATAAGATATTTCTCTAGATGCAAATTTTGGATCTGTATTTTCAAAGTAAAATGGTGTTACAATTTTTCCCAACACAGATAAAACAGCCCTAAGGTGAATCAGGACATATTACTATGATTTTTGGAATGTAAACCTGAGCAGATTTTTGCCTGCCTTCAATTCTTGATTTTACTCCATCTTGAGAAATATTTATCACTGGTCTTCCTTGGTATTGATGTTTGAATGCCTGATTGTTTCATTGATTCTCTTATCCTGGGCTCGATCATAGACTTTTTTTCCAAGTGTTTGTGTGTGTCTGGCATAGAATTCTCATAACTATACATATTTTAGAAAGTATGTTAGTGGCAATTTTCAATGGTCATTTAAAGTCCAATATTTCAATGTTCTTACTGGCAGGTGACATGCATATGTTTCTAAAATTTTAATTATTTCCCCAGACTGCTGAATACATTTAGCAGCAACCACTGCACAATGTGACTATCACTATAAAATGGCATTTGTTTTATGCACACAAAAAAGTGTAAAAGCAATTTATTTGTTTGAGCCATGACACAGTTCCTTTCATTGTACCTGAAGGTATTTGCATTTTATACCTTCATATTTACTTGCTTACCATAAAGCATGTGTCCTTTGTTCGGTTACATCTCATGAAATAATTACTTTGTGCTTTGATTTTATGCATCCATTCACAAATTTTGAAATGGAGATCAAATTATACTGTTGATTTAAGTTCATTGCAATAATTTTATATACTAATTCCACTATAGATTTTACTTCTATACGGCTACATGACCTATTTCATCTTATTTTCCTTAATGCATGGAATATCCATGAATATTTTATGAGACCTATTTCATGACTTTTGCCCATACATAGCTAAGACTGACTGGGTGACATCTGATTAAGATTTGCAAAACTCCACCATAATTGTTAAAGCAATAGACTGACTAGGTCACATTTCAAATGTTCAATGGACTTTGAATGTGTTAATAGCATGTGCAAGCATAATTTGTGGAAAGGTTTGTATGCAATGATCAAGTTTGAAGGGAAATGGAAGTGGAAGCAAGCATGAAATTTTTAAAAAATAACTGACGATGTGCTTTTGTTACTTTTTGCATATCGCTTGAAATACTGGTGAAGTTTCTTATTCATATGCAGAATACAGAAAAATATATTCAGTTCTTTTCTACAGAAAGAAAATAATATTGTTTTCTCTTATTTCTTTGCATGAATCATTCAGTAAACAAACCATGAGTTCAAATCGTTTTTCACTGTTGTAGTTACATCTTACCTTTATAAATATTTTGTGACACTCACTCAACTCTGTAAATTCATTTTTATTTCTATTACCTGCTCACATTACCTTGAATACAGAAGTAAACCCAGATGTTTATGTCTTCATTGGAATTCACCATGTCACTTTCCAGATAGACATGGTAAGGTAAGATAGGAGTATGGAAACTTCTGTCATCACATCAACATCTACATTTGTTTCCCTTCTGAGAAAAAAATCATACATCTGTTTTTACTGTCCTTTAATTTGCCTGTGAATATTATCTTCCAGTTCATATATTTTTACAATTTTAGAGCTTAATAAATACATAACAAAACTGCAGCGATATTAGATTTCTTATTCAAATCCTACGTCACTATCTATTCCATACAGAGCAGTGTTGAAAATTTCAAAAGTATTTTGCAATCAATATTCTGATGTATACTTTTACTATACAAGTCTTACCCATGTCAATGATTTACATCTGTATTCTCATATGAAGAAATTATGAGAGTTTTTTCCAAAACCTGTGGCAGAACAAAACCAGGTTCTTCTCTGTGTACACAAAATACCATTCCAAACGTATTTTTTGAGAGGGGAAAATGCAATTTGTGAAAATAGCGTAATTTTGTGCCTAATTATAATTACTTTCTGGCTCACATTGACAATAAGATTGAAATAGGGTATTGATACTAATACTTATTTAAAATTTCATATGTTTATACATGGATAGATATGTACATTGTAATCTATATAAAAACATGTGTTTATAGATATGTTCTCTTTATATCCATAGCATACTACATTTTGAAGAAAGGTCTTCTACTGCCTTATATTCACTCGGTTTTAAGTCTAATTTAGAATACATGAATTTCTGATTTCCTATTTTTCACCAAACTGTCATTAAAAAAAATAAATGCACTGCTCATTAGTGCACCAATCAAAGAAGAGAGAAGCATAGACACAAGTAAACAGATAATAATCAGTGGGATCATTTTACATGTGAATCCAAAAGGGTACAAAATCCACCAAGTTTTCAATTTTATTGAAAAATTTCATAGTTTTCATGAAATCTAAAAGGGAAAAGATAGAACATGCTAATCTGGAAGCAAGTGACCACTCTTATTGATATACATACTTGATGTTATCCTTTCTCTCTCCAGCGGGTAAAGGTTCCTGTTCTGCTTGGTGTGTTCTTTATTTAACAAACATCCAAAAGGCTCAATTAATTTTTAGTCTTCTATCATGTACTCATTTATATTCTTCATCACTTTCTTGTATACTCGGTTTATCCTCAGTTTCTCTAAAGTTGGTGGTTTGGCATCCCACAAATTCAGTTTCCTTTACTATTTCATATATTTTACTGTAACCAAGCCAGAACACACTTAAAATGTTTTCTACCTGTGGAACTACAGTTGAAATTTCTGAAAGTGATTTTCAATACTCCTTCACTTCTCCCACACTTATACTTTAAATCTTTCATAAGAAACATTTAACAGAAGTCATTCTTCTTGCTGTTAATCAATTTACAAGTCTGTAGTATAATATGGCTAAATGACAGGATACTGTTAAAGGCACCTTCATAGATGTACTGATCCACAGTGGGTGATTAAGAATTTTGGGGTGTAACTGTCAATTGTTTAATGCTTAATCCAGAAATGTTCCACAAACATGGTATCAGAATATAAAGTGTTCAGTTTTTCATCTATATGAGAAAATAAGTTGTATAGAATAATGTTGACATTTCTATCCATGTAAAATAATCAGTTCCATGTAATCAAACAAATAAGCATATACTATGTTCTATGGAAAAATGTAATTAGGAAGGCATATGTAGCACAAGGCCTACAACAAGGTAGGCCATTTAGACCTTTTTAATGCTTGATGTACTGTTTCATTGCTCATAAAATCAACAGTACTTGGTACTATGACAATGTCCTTTTTCTTAGGATGACTGAGTTTAGTATAAAGAGCTGCTTTAATATTCGATTCTATGATGCATAAATCTCACTTCACTGAAGATGACATATTTTTCTGTCATGTTCAACCATCGAATACTTTGCTCAAAAATCTGATTCTTACAAGTGCAGTACTTTAAATCCTATCCATCCTATTACTTGAAGTCTGGCAATTCAAACCAAATTCAACAAAACATGTCTAATAGAGGCATATTTTTCTTCTTCTTGATGCTTCACAACAATTTGTAATTATTTATAGTTTACTGTTTCATTTCTGTTATTTAGCTGTTTATATATTGTTTAAAATAAAATATGACAGCGAAGATCAGGAACTCAGGCCTCTTCTAAGACTTAAAATGGGTATCTGTATCTCACATAATATGGTTGGGTATATCTTAGCCCCAAAATTTGGGGACACAATTAAATACTGTCACAGCTACAGGCAGCCGATGTGCAGTTTTTAGCTGGAATTGATTTACTTTCTGAAAGGAAAATAAACACAGGACATGTAATGTCTAACAAGCATACTATTGCCAATAAACTTCCCTTCTACCTATAAGCACCATTTTGAATTCAATGCTAATACTACTTGAAGAAAAAATTATATATGGGTTGATAATCACTACCACCAGATGATTTTGAATGGAATGGTAGACCAAATATCCTCATTCTTGTTTGAACAATTTATATTATGAAGAGTGAATATGGATATAGTCCTACATTTTAAACTCTACACTTTTAAAATTTACTCAACTCATGCTTAATACAAAATATGAATACTTAAGTAACCATGGAAATATTATTTGGTTTTCTCTGTTCAATACTTATATTCTAGCAGATCTATGCAATATTGTTCATATAAATGTTGTCATGAATTACTGTAGCTGTCAATTAACAACTTTCAATGCCTTCAAATGTTCATGATAAAAGAATTGCATTGAATGAGAAAATGTTCACTGCACACGATCACCTTAAAGGGATATACTATTTTCAATTCTGTAATATGAGAAAAAGATTCTAAGTGGAACTGTATTATGGAAAATATGGAAGAAACGCCCTGGAAACTGTGGAGGAAGATGACGTCTGAGGATTACTCTACATTTTCTCATTTGCAATTAGCAACCTTTTATGAATCAATAAGTTGGCCGGAGCACATAATTCTTTGAGAATATTTGTCAGTGTCATTTTCAAATTTCATACTTTTAGATCTACCCATAAATGTTCTATTTATTTATTTCTGACTACAGAAATATATTTGACATTATGTTATAAAAAAAAAAAAAAACCGAGTTCCGGGAAGATGGCGGAGGAGAAGCTGGAATCTGAACAAGCTCTTGCATAGAAAACAGTTTCAGAGTTCCAGTGAACAGTCCCAAGCCAGAGAATCACACCAAGCGTGCCATCACAGGACAGAGAGTTAGTCAAGAGAGGGGAAGCCAAGCAGACACATCTGAGCAGCTGCCGCTGCGGCGGCAGGGTCGCAGCGGCGACCACCGCCGCGGAGGCATACCTGAGACGCAGTCCGGGACGAAGGAGCCAGACGCAGCAGACGAGCGGATTCTACTCAACACCAGCAAGAACCGACAAGGAGCGGACAACTTCATCCTGCACTTTGCAGACCAGAGACGACCCGAGATCCATGACTCCGCGTGAGTAGAAGCCCCACTTCCTCACTCCTCTGGGAGCAGAGGAGGGAAGGCCACCCCTCCCCCCCCAGCACCGGTGATCTCCATCTTGGATACCGACAAAGCTCGGAGGAGCGGCTAGCTCCAGCTCAGGCCTTGGAATAGAGCTAGTCATTTGGCAGGTCACAGGAACTTGGCGGCGAGGTGACCTCACAGACTCAGTTCCATCCAGGGAGGGGTCGCCCAGCTCAGGCACCAGCCATTGGAGTGGCTCTCCTTGCTGGGTGGCCAGAGCCAGAGGCTGCCCCTCCCTCTAGCAGCCACCACAATCAATTGAAAAACAGAAACCCTGAGAATGGCTCCAGGCTGGGTGCTGTGAGTTTTTTTTCACAAAATAGCCCCAGGGAAAAGCTACTGTTCGTTGAAAGGCCTCAACTCTACCCAGAACCTAGCCTCATCACTGCATCCCCCTCTTTTGTGATTCTCAAAGCAGATCACCCTCCCAGTAAACTAACCTGGGAGGGGGATCTCAAAATCTTGGGTAAAGCAGAGCATTTTTCTGCCTGTTCCAACAAACTGACTTAAGAAACCAATCAAGCCACAGGACCTCAAGCTGACCAGAGACTCCAACCAGACTCTGGTTACAGACAAAAGGGAGATACAGGACTCTTCCCACCCCTCCCAAAAAAAAAAAAAAATCAAAGAACTTTTTTTTTCTTCTTCTTCTTTTCTTTTTTTCTTTTTCTTGTTTTGTTTTTTTTTTCATTTTTTGTTACCTTATATATATATAAAAAATTTTTTTTGCTTTTCTAAAACTTTTATTAATCTTTAATTTTTGCCTCTTCTGAAAAAATAATTGTTTTCCATTAACTTTTTTTTTTTTTTCTTCTCCTCTTATAATTTTTATTTTAGGAATACGTGAATGTGTGTTTTCTTTTCTTTTCTTGTCTTCTTTCTCTTTTTCTTTCATTCTTAATTATCTTTTTGTTTTTTTTTCTAGCTCTACTGAACTTCTGATCTTTTCTTCTCACTTTCCTATCCTTTCCATCTTTTCCTCTTTGTTCATCTTTATGTGACTTAACTCTCGTCCTGCACATCCTCAGATAAACCCGTAGTTAACCAGTAGACCCTATCCCCCATTGTGTACACACTTAATCCACAAACTTATTACTCAATTCAAAACCTCTGAGACTTAAATTCACTAATAGCAGTACTTTATACCTATATAATATTTTAAGCATTTTTTTAAAGTTTTTCTCATCTCCTCTATGTCCCTCCCTTTCTCTCAACATATTCATATTCCTCTATAAATAGATGGTCTTTTAATCTCTAAAATAACATTAATTTTTACGTTTCTATTTTTTTTCTGGTCTCTTTTCATTCCCCTTTCCCTTTCTTCTTTTTCTCTCTCTCTCTACTTACATCCTACCCAACCTATTTCCTGCATTGTGATTAGGACATAGTTAACTCTCCCTGTGCCTCCCCACACCAATCTATTCCTATTTTTTACCCACATCTCTTCCTAACCCTAATAATTTCTGCCTTTCCAAATTCTTCTCTGCAGTTCGAAGTCCTTTAACATATAGTTGTTTGATGTCGAATAGATGTATCTGTTGAACTAGATTGTATCTGTAGACTATTGACTGTACAAATGCAAACTTTGGTTGATGGTTGCCTTAAGATAGTGTTCTAGCACAAAACTGGTGCTATCTTCATCTCAAATGGGCAGAGTAAGCCGGAAAAACACAAGAAAAATGGCAAATTCGGGTATCTCAATTCCCAATCCTGATAATCAGGGGTTAGAACAGATAATGAATAATCCAGAGGAGAGTTCCCAAACAGCTCTACAAACACTGCTGGCAAACATGATAAATGAAAAGTTTGACAACGTACAAAGGACTCTGTATGAGCGTGATAGGGAGAGAGAGGAGGCATCCCAGAAGTTTATACAGGAATATCATAAGCGTGAGGAAGCTACTCAAAAACTGATACAGGATTTGCGTGAACAACTTGAGAATACTCAAAGAGAAAGGGAGGAATGGCGTGAGCAGGCTGAGAACACTCAAAGAGATCTGCAGGAATCCCACAAACGGGAGGAAGCAAATCAAAGAGTAATACAGGAATTGAGAGACCAGGTAGAGAACACACAAAGATCACTAAAGGCATTCATGGAATCCATTAACAAAGAGCTGAAGGAAGTCAGGGAGACCACAAAGGGAATGCTGAATGGAACCCAACAGAAGGAATGGGAGCCCAAAGAAACCATAACCAATCAACTAAGCGATTTGAGGACAAACACTGAACACCAAATTAAGGAAGTAAAGAAATTCATACAAGACCTAAAACAGAGCTTCAACAAAGAACTTGAAGCCATCAAAGCTGACCAACTAGAAGGAAAAGAGATAAAAAACAAAGTAGAGAGTCTTGACAGCAGGTTAGACCATGCAGAAGATCGAATCTCAGGGATTGAAGACAGCCTAGATATTATAGAGAAAGAACATACAACCATCCAAGACAAGTCCAAGAAATATGATAGATCTATCCAACACCTGGAAGACACCATCAGAAGGCCTAATCTAAGGATAATGTGTGTAGAGGAACACCTAGAAACAGAAGTTAATGGTCTAGGAAATCTGTTTAACAGGATCCTAGTAGAGAACTTCCCAAACATGCAAAAAGATAGGCCTGTCCAGATACAAGAAGCCTTTAGAACCCGAAATAGACCAGACCAGAATAGGACATCCCACCGTCACATTATAATCCACACAGGATCAACTCAGAACAAGGAAAAGATCCTTAAAGCTGTCAGGGAGAAAAGGGTAATCACTTATAAAGGGAAACCAATTAGAATCACCTCAGATTTCTCAGCAGAGACAATCAAAGCAAGAAGAGCCTGGAATGATGTATGCCATGCCCTAAAAACAAACAACTATCAACCAAGAATACTGTACCCAGCTAAACTCTCCTTCATAACTGAAGGCCAAATAAAAACCTTCCATAGCAAAGAAAAATTGAAACAATACATCTCCACCAAACCAGCCCTACAAAAGATTCTTAAAGATGTCCTACACATAGAAAACCAACAAGACCGCAATAAAGGCCAAGAAACTGCACCCAAACTGAGAATCCAAGAACCATAGGAAGAACCCAGTTTTCGCAGCCCCCAAGAAGGTAGATAACATGGCAGGAACTCCCAAATACCTCTCAGTCCTATCTCTTAATGTTAACGGACTGAACTCTCCAATCAAGCGACATAGACTGTCTAGTTGGATTAAAAAACAAGACCCTTCCATCTGCTGCCTGCAGGAGTCACATCTTGCCCATAAAAACAAACACATTTTCAATGTTAAAGACTGGAACAAAATCTACCAAGCAAACGGACCGCATAAACAGGCGGGAGTTGCAATCCTAATATCAGATAAAATAGACTTCAAATTAAAATTCATGAAAAGAGATAAAGAAGGTCGCTACATACTAATTAAAGGATCTCTCCTTCAGGAGGATATTACAATTCTAAATATCTATTCGCCAAACAATGGAGCACCCAAATTTATCAAAGAAACACTACTTTCCCTCAAATCCCATATAGATCCAAAGACATTAATCGTTGGGGATTTTAACACACCATTCTCCCCACTAGATAGATCAACTCGGCAAAAACTCAACAGAGAAACCGCAGATCTAAACAGCTGCATAGATCAACTAGACTTAACAGACATTTACCGAACATTTCACCCAGCAGCATCAGAATACACGATTTTCTCAGCAGCACATGGAACGTTTTCTAAAATAGACCACATTTTAGGCCACAAAGCAAACTTGTCTAAATTCAGAAACATTGAAGTTATACCTTGCATTCTCTCTGACCACAAGGGAATAAAGTTAGAACTCAACATCAAAAGCCACCAAAGAAAGTCCGGTATCACATGGAGGCTGAACAACACACTGCTGAATCATGAGTGGGTCATGGAAGAGATTAGAAAGGAAATTCAAATGTTCATGCTATTCAACAAAAATGAACACACAAAATACCAGCTCCTCTGGGACACAGCAAAGGCAGTACTCAGAGGCAAGTTTATAGCTCTGAGCTCCTACATCAACAAATTGGAGAGATCTGAAACTAACAATTTAATGACACATCTAAACCTCCTTGAAAAAGAGCAGCAAGATAAACCCCAATCCAGTAGACGGAAAGAAATAATCAAAATTAAATCAGAATTAAATGAATTAGAATCCAAAAAAACTATAGAAAGAATCAACAAAACAAAGAGTTGGTTCTTCGAAAAACTTAACAAAATTGACAGACCCTTAGCAAATCTTATCAGAAAAAGAAGAGAACACACCCAAATTAATAAACTCAGAGATGAGAATGGAAACATCACCACGGAAACAAGCAAGATTCAGAACATTATAAGGGAATACTTCTCAAAACTTTATGCTAATAAGTTTGAGAACTTGACAGAAATGGACCTCTTCCTAGCAAATATTGACATGCCAAAACTAAACCAAGATTAGGTAAACTATCTTAACAGGCCCATATCAAGCATTGAAATAGAAACAGCAATAAGAGACCTCCCAGCTAAGAAAAGTCCAGGACCAGATGGTTTTACAGCGGAATTTTACAAGGCCTTCAAAGCAGAGCTCACACCAATTCTCCCCCAACTCTTCAATGAAATTGAAAGAGAAAGCTCACTACCGAACACATTCTATGAAGCCATCATAACCCTCATCCCAAAACCAGGCAGGGACTCATCAAAGAAAGAGAACTATAGACCCATTTCTTTGATGAACATTGATGCGAAACTTCTCAACAAAATTTTGGCCAATCGACTTCAACAATTCATCCAAAAAATCATACACCACGATCAAACAGGATTCATTTCAGGGATGCAAAGCTGGTTCAATATACGCAAATCAATTAATATTATTCATCACATCAACAGGAGCAAGAATAAGAACCACATGGTTATCTCAATAGACGCAGAAAAAGCATTCGACAAGATCCAACACCCCTTTATGATGAAGGTTTTGGAAAAATTAGGAATCCATGGAACATTCCTCAATACAATAAAGGCTGTATATGACAAACCTACAGCCAGCATTATACTCAATGGTGAAAAACTAAAGCCATTTCCTCTTAACTCAGGAACAAGACAAGGATGCCCACTCTCTCCACTTCTCTTCAATCTAGTATTAGAATCCCTAGCTACAGCAATAAGACAAGATGCAGACATAAAGGGGATCCAAATAGGGAAAGAAGAAATAAAACTCTCCCTCTTTGCAGATGACATGATCTTGTATTTAAAGAATCCCATAGACTCCACTCCCAAATTACTCAAGCTGATTCAAAACTTTGGCAAAGTAGCAGGTTATAAAATTAACCCCCCAAAATCAATGGCTTTTCTGTATGCCAACAATGAGAAAAGTGTGGCTGAAATTAGGAAAGCAACTCCATTTGTAATAGCCCCACAAAAAATAAAATACCTAGGAATTAACTTAACTAAAGAAGTGAAGGACCTCTATGATGAAAACTTTAAAATCTTGAAAAAGGAAATCAACACAGAACTTAAAAAATGGCAAAACCTCCCATGCTCCTGGATTGGAAAGATTAACATCGTGAAAATGGCAATACTTCCCAAGGCTATCTACAAATTCAACGCAATACCTATCAAAATTCCACCCTCATTCTTCAAGGAAATAGAAGAGGCAATCCAAAAATTCATATGGAACAATAAAAGACCCCGAATAGCAAAAACGCTCCTCAACGGAAAGAACACTGCTGGAGGAATATCAATACCAAATTTCAAACTCTACTATAAAGCCATAGTAATCAAAACAGCTTGGTATTGGCATAAGAACAGACCTCAGGACCAATGGAATAGAATTGAAAACCCAGAAATGAACCTACAGACCTATAGCCATCTAATCTTCGATAAGGGAGCTAAAACAATAGAATGGAAGACAGACAGCCTCTTCAGTAAATGGTGCTGGCAAAATTGGTTAACTACATGTAGAAAACTAAAGCTAGATCCTTATATATCACCCTGCACCAGAATCAACTCCAAATGGATCAAAGACCTTGAACTCAAAGCAGACACTCTGAAAACATTACAGGATGGAATAGGAGAAACCCTGGGTCTCCTTGGCTCAGGCCGAAATTTTCTGAATAGAGACCCGGAAACACAACAAATCAAAGAAAGGCTGGACAAATGGGATTGTATAAGGTTGCAGAGCTTCTGCAGGGCAAATGACATAGCTAGCAAGATCAATAGAAAGCCCACGGACTGGGAGAAGATCTTTACTAGCCATACAACGGACAAGGGTCTCATATCTAAAATATACTTGGAACTCAAAAAATTAAACCACCCAACAACAAATCCTCAAAGAAACAACTGCCCAATAAGTAAGTGGGCGAAAGACTTAAAGAGAAGCTTCTCTGAAGAAGAAAGAAGGATGGCCAATAGACACATGAAGAAATGTTCAACATCCCTAGCCATAAAAGAAATGCAAATCAAAACAACATTGAGATATCACCTCACTCCAGTTAGAACAGCAAAAATCAAGAACTCTAACAACAACAGATGCTGGAGGGGATGTGGACAGAAAGGAACCTTACTTCATTGTTGGTGGGAATGTAAACTTGTTCAACCACTTTGGAAAGCAGTATGGAGGTTCCTCAAAAGACTCCACATAGAGCTCCCCAACGACCCAGCAATCCCACTTTTGGGCATTTACCCAAATGATCACAAACAAGGCCACACTAAAGCTACCAGCACAACTATGTTTATTGCAGCATTATTTACCATAGCTAAGACATGGAACCAACCCAGATGCCCCTCAGTAGATGAATGGATCAAGAAAATGTGGTATATATACACAATGGAATTCTATGCCTCCATCAGAAAGAATGACATTTCCCCATTTGTTAGGAAATGGAAAGGCTTGGAAAAAATTATATTAAGTGAAGTAAGCCAGGCCCAAAGAAACATAGGTCCCATGGTTTCCCTTATTTGCAATATCTAGTATAGGTATGAGTCAAGCGGAAAAAGTCAGATAATGTGATGTTAGGAAAACAAAACCTCAAACATGTATTTTAATGTTTTTGTTTCTTTCATGCATGTGTTTCTAACGCATTTATAAGATTATTTCCTTGTTGCTTTGTATGTCCCTCCCCCACAGTGTAACCCCCGCTTTCACTATATTTGATGTCAGTATAACATGTGGAGGAGATGGGGACAAACAAGTCGTTTAAGGATTCAGGTGGACCTGTTGCAACAATGAGAAGTACAAAATGTCATGTCAAAACCAGCTTTACAATGTCGGTGGGGGGGGGGGAGGGGGGTACGATTGGTTGGGAGGGAGGGGGGAGGCCGGGAAGGGAGGTGAAGGGTAAACAAAGGAGGAGGCTGCAATGCTTGGTAAGAAATGTATGCATTATCCTGCCCATGTAATTGTAACCCCTCTGTACAGTATGTTCTCAAATAAAATAAAATAAAATTTAAAAAAAAAAAAAAAAAAAACCTTATAAATAGGACATAATTGAATTCCTTTCTGGAAAGACAGCCCTTTGAAAACTTTTCCCCTGATTTTAACGTGTTTCTAACTGCCTCAAATACAATTTAAATAAGTAAATGCTGAATGCAAGCAGAGGAATTGTTTTTCATTTTCACTACTAATTCTATCCAATTTACAATGAGTGTATATCATTTTATTGTGTAAATACATAGATAATTATTCTTAAGTAGTTCTTATAGAAACAAATACCTGCAGATATTTCTTCATCAACATCATCCATTTCAGCTTTGCATGCATAGTTTAATATGTTAGGAATTGCTAACAAAATCATCAAAATGTATGCATGATTTGCTATGTGGTAAACTCCATTCCATTCATCGTATTAAGTTTTGTCCATGATAAGGATGCTTAAATTTGTATATGCATCCATCCTACAGTATGGAATAATTAGAATATTTGATACCTCATTGGAATTTCATATGGATCTATATATTCCATAGCAATAGATGTACAGTGGCTGTTGCATGGTAATTTTCAAAACAAGGTCTTTTGTGCAAAAATAATTTAACAAAATGATGAGAGATATGAAGTATGTTTGCTAATGGTTGTCTACACTGTCCAATTATACTATGACACCTCTGAAACCCAGCCACAACTTCAATCAAAATTCTTTCAAAGGGACAAGTTTTACAATCAGCATCGGTATACATTGTTTTTGGAATGCAGTAAGATTGTATTGCTTTAAATACATGCCCCATTTTATTAGGTCAAAATTTATCAACATATCAAATGGAATCACTGTGTACATGTTTTACTTTTTTCAATGTTCCTTCATGACTGGTGTTTAGAATTGATGAAGTTTAAAATATTCAAGGTAAAGACCATGTAAGGGAGTGAATAAAATACTCTTCAAGGTGGGATTCCTTCCTGGAGCAACTTGTGTTAGAAACACAATGCATACTCTCTTCATTGGTTCAGTGTGTGATTTTGGTGGGGCAATGTGATTTTGTGTGTGTCTGCACTCTCACACGTGCATGTATTCACACCTGTGCGTATGACTAACATAGGTTGTGAAACTATACTAAAATCTGTGACGAGCATAGTTGATCATTTGTTATAAATCTTTATATGTTGCCCTTAAAATAGACATATGGGACTGGAAAAGTGACTTAGTAGTTGATTGCTTGCCAAGCAGGCATGAAACTCTGGTTGTGATTACTTAGCACCACAGAAGTAGAACAAACTGAAAAAGTGGTGCTGTAGCACTAGCTTTGAGCTGAAGAACTGAGAGACAGTGCACTGGGCCAGAGTTCAGCCCCAATGACAGTCAAAAATTAGTTGTTGTTGTTTTTAAAGACAGAAAAAGCTGTCAATGTCCAACAATAAGTATCTGTTTTTAATAACTTCCTCATTATCATTACCCACTCTAATCCATTTGGCCCCATATAGCTTAATCCAATTTAGAAGATGTAAAAACATTGAGCCATGGTTCTATGGAGTGTGCCAAAATGTACTTATCTCCCAGAGTTGGTTCCATACCTTAGCTATGGTAAATAATGAGACAATGACCATAGGCATGTTGGTAGATTTATTGTATTCTACAATGTGATCGTTTGGGACCATGCCAAGGAATGGGATTACTGGATGATAGAGGAGCTCTATTTTTAATATATAGGAAGTAGAGAGTGTTTTCAAAAATGGTTGAAACTTGTCGACAATCATATTACAGAATAGCGATATTCTCATTTGGTCACATAAATGGCAGCTTCTGATATGATTTCTTGTCTAAATATGTCCGATTTTAACAGGAGTAAGTAGGAATCTCAGTGTAGTTTTCATTTACATTCCTTTTCCCCATGAAAATTGTTTCAAATTTGCAGGCAAAATGGAAGTTAATGCAAGGAATCTCCTTTTTTCTTTATTCTCAATCTTATAGGTTAGGCATGATTAATCAGCTACATTGGAAAGCTTTATATCTAACCATTGCTACTAGCAACATTGATCCTTTTTGTCTTAGTAGGTATATATATGTGTGTGTGTGTGTGTGTGTGTGTGTGTGTGTGTGTGTGTATACAGAGAGAGAGAGAGAGAGAGAGAGAGAGGGAGAGAGAGCCACATTCAAGATAATGGACTATATCAACACAAAGGATCATATATTAAACACCTAAAGGATAATATTAATATTAAAATATAAAATTCAAAAGAAGACGCATCAAATAGGACAAATAAAATAAGTTTATTCAAAAAGCATCAACTGTGAGGATCGAATATTTGTCAGCCATTTTATTCCAGGAAATGCACTGGAATTTTGGGTTAAACAAATATATTACTAAAATTAAAACAAAATTATCCAAAGAGATTAGATGATGGTTCACTATAAGCCATGTGTCTTAAAACCTTAAAACAAGCTTATATGTCTTCTCAGTTTTTCTGCATAGAAATTCATGCTGCTGATAAATATAAACCTTTTGATGTGGACGGGAGTTATTTTCATTAATATTATTACCAGAAATATTGAATATTTCTTCATGCATGTATTGGTCATTCTTATTTCATACCCAGAGAAATCCTTTGTATATTTTATCCCTCATAAAAATGAGGTGGTTGTTTCTTGATTTTGTGTTGATTTAATTTTGTGAGCTCTGGGACCTTTGCATGTTGTATTATTAGATCTTCAATAGATGGTCTCCCAAACTGGTTTTTGTACTTATATTTATCTTCCTACCTAGGACTATTGACCACAAAATTCTCTTATTGAATGCAATCCCATATACTCATCCCTCCTTTGATTCGTTGTGACTGGATTTTTATTTTTTATTAATTTTTTTCTTTTTTTCTTGTGAAAATATTGTACAGAGGGCGTACACTTACATGGGCAAGATAATGAATTCATTTCTTTTTTGTCAGACTTACCTATAATATTTTATTTTTTAAAATTTAATTTTATTTGTTGTGAACATAATGTACAGAGGGGTTACAACTACATGGGCAGGATAATGCGTACATTTCTTAGCAAGCAATGCAGCTCCTCTTTGTTTACCCTTCACATCCCTTCAAAGCCTACTCCCACCCACCAATCCTCCCCCCCCTCCACACCAACGTTGTAAAGCTCGTTTTCGACATGACAACTTGTACTTCTCATTGTTGCAACAGGTCGACCTGTATCCTTATACGACTTGTTTTAATCCATCTCCTCCACAAGTTATACTGACATTAAATATAGTGAAAGCAGGGGTTATACTGTGGGGGAGGGACATACAAAGCAACAAAGAGATAATTTTATAAATGCGTTAGAAACAAATGCATGGAAGAAAAAAAAACATTAGAATATATATCTAAGGGTTCATTTTCCTAACATCACATTATCTGACCTTTTCCGCTTGACTCATACATATACTAGATATTGCAAATAAGGGAAACCATGGGACCTATGTTTCTTTGGGCCTGGCTTACTTCACTTAATATAATTTTTTCCAAGTCTTTCCATTTCCTAAAAAATGGGCAATGTCATTCTTTCTGATGGAGGCAAAGAATTCCATTGTGTATATTTACCACATTTTCTTGATCCATTCATCTACTGAGGGGCATCTGGGTTGGTTCCATATCTTAGCTATGGTAAATAATGCTGCAATAAACATAGTTGTGCTGGTAGCTTTAGTGTGGTCTTGTTTGTAAACATTTGGGTAAATGCCCAAAAGTGGGATTGCTGGATCATAGGGGAGCTCTATGTGAAGTCTCTTGAGGAACCTCCATACTGCTTTCCGAAGTGGTTGAACAAGTTTACATTCCCACCAACAATGAAGTAAGGTTCCCTTCTGTCCACATCCCCTCCAGAATCTGTTGTTGTTAGAGTTCTTGATTTTTGCCATTCTAACTGGGGTGAGGTGGTATCTCAATGTTGTTTTGATTTGCATTTCTTTTATGGCTAGGGAGGTTGAGCATTTCTTTGTGTGTCTATTGGCCATCCTTCTTTCTTCTTCAGAGAAGTTTCTCTTTGAGTCTTTAGCCCATTTATTTATTGGGAAGTTGTTTCTTTAAGGATTTTTTGTAGGGGGATTTAATTTTTTGAGTTCCAAGTATATTTTAGATATGAGAGCCTTGTCTGTTGTATGGCTAGTGAAGATCTTCTCCCAATCTGTGGGCTTTCTATTGATCTTGCTAGCTATGTCCTTTGCCATGCAGAAGCTCTGCAACTTCATGCAATTCCATTTGTCCAAACTTTCTTTGATTTGTTCTGTTTCCGGTTCTCTATTCAGAAAATTTCCGCCTGAGCCAAGGAGACCTAGGGTTTCTTTTATTGCATCCTGTAATGTTTTCAGGTTGTCTGCTTTGACTCCGAGGTCTCTGATCCATTTGGAGTTGATTCTGGTGCAGAGTGATATATAAGGATCTAGCTTTAGTTTTCTACAAGTAGTTAACCAATTATGCCAGCACCATTTACTGAAGAGACTGTCTTTCTTCCATTCTATTGTTTTAGCTCCCTTATCGAAGATTAGATGGCTATAGGTCTGTAGGTTCATTTCTGAGTTTTCAATTCTATTCCATTGGTCCTGAGGTCTGCTCTTATGCCAATACCAAGCTGTTTTGATTACTATGGCTTTATAGTACAGTTTGAAATTTGGTATTGATATTCCTCCAGCAGTGTTTTTTCTGTTGAGGAGTGTTTTTGCTCTTCGGGGTCTTTTATTGTTCCATATGAATTTTTGGATTGCCTCTTCTCTTTCCTTGAAGAATGAGGTTGGACTTTTGAAAGGTATCGCGTTGAATTTGTAGGTAGCCTTGGGAGGTTTTGCCATTTTCACGATGTTAATCTTTCCAATCCAGGATCATGGGAGGTTTTGACATTTTCTAAGTTCTGTTTTGATTTCCTTTTTCAAGATTTTAAAGTTTTCATCATAGAGGTCCTTCACTTGTTTGGTTAAGTTAATTCCTAGGTATTTTATTTTTTGTGGGGCTATTACAAATGGAGTTGCTTTCCTAATTTCAGCCACACTTTTCTCCTTGTTGGTATGCAGAAAAGCCATTGATTTGGGGGGGTTAATTTTATACCCTGTTATTTTGCCAAAGTTTTGAATCAGCTTGAGTAATTTGGGAGTGGAGTCTATGGGATTATATTGTAGCCTTCTCCTTTGTTTCCACTTTCCATCCCTTCCCATCCTCCCCCACAGCACCCCACATAATCCTCCTCCCTCCCCACCCAAAAGTTGTAAAGTTCATTTTCAACATAACAACTTTTTATCTCATTGTTGCAATGGGTCCACCTTTATCTCTATGTAAACCATTTGTTTTTTTCCCCTCCCCTTCACAAATTATACTGACATCAAATACAGTGAAAGCAGAGGCTATACCGTGGGAATAGAATCACATAAAGCAACAAAGAAATAATACTGTAAATGTGTTAGTAATAATCGCATGAGAAAAAAATAACATTTGAATACATATCTTAGGGTTCATTTCCATAACATCAACTTATCTGAACTTTTCTGCTTGACTCACACATATACTAGTTATTGGAAATAAGGAAAACCATGGGACCTATGTATCATTGGGCCTGGTTTACTTCACTTAATAAATTTTTTCCCAAATCTTCCATTTCCTAACAAATGGGACAATGTCATTCTTTCTGATGGAGGCATAGAATTCCATTGTGTATATATACCAAATTTTCTTGATCAATTCATCTACTGAGAGTCATCTCGGTTGGTTCGATATCTTAGCTATGGTAAATAATGCTGGTAGCTTTAGTATGGTCTTGTTTGTGAACATTTGGGTAAATGCCATAGAAATTTTTGATTGCCTCTTCTATTTCTTTGAAAAATGAGGTTGGAATAATTATAGATATCGCATTGAATTTGTAGATATCCTTGGGAAGTATTGACATTTTCATGATGTTGATCTTTCCAATCTAGGATAATAAGAATTTTTGCCACCTTCTAAGTTCTGTTTTGATTTCCTTATTCAGGTTTTTAAAGTTTTCCTGATAGAGGTTATTCACTTCTTTGGTTAAGTTAATTCCTAGGTATTTTATTTTTGGTGCGACTATTACGAATGGAGTTGCTTTCCTAATTTCAGCCTCACTTTTCTCATTGTTGGGATACAGAAAAGCCATACATGTTTGAGGTTTAATTTTATACCCTGCTCTTTGCCCAAGTTTTGAATCAGCTTGAGTCATTTGAGAGTGACTCTGTGGGATTCATTAAATATAGGATCATGTCATCTGCAAAGAGTTGTTTTTTTTTTTTTAATTTTATTTTATTTTATTTGAGAACATACTGTACAGAGGGGTTACAATTACATGGGCAGGATAATGCATACATTTCTTACCAAGCATTGCAGCCTCCTCCTTTGTTTACCCTTCACCTCCCTTCCCAGCCTCCCCCCTCCCCCCCACCCAATCCTTCCCCCCCTCGCCTCCCCACACCGACATTGTAAAGCTCGTTTTTGACATGACATTTTGTACTTCTCATTGTTGCAACAGGTCCACCTGAATCCTTAAACGACTTGTTTGTCCCCATCTCCTCCACAAGTTATACTGACATCACATATAGTGAAAGCGGGGGTTACATCTGCAAAGAGTTTTACTTCTTCTTTCCCTTTTGGATCATTTATGTTTGCATCTTGTCTTATTTCTTTAGCTAGGCATTCTAATACTAGATTGAAGAGAAGTGGAGAGAAGGGGCATCCTTTTCTCGTTACTGAGTTAAGAGGAAATGGCTTTAGATTTTCAACATTAAGTATAGTGCTCACTGTAGGTTTGTTATATTCAACCTTTATTGTATTGAGAAATGTTCGGTGGATTCCTACTTTTTCCAGAACCTTCATCATAAAGGGGTTTGGATCCTTGTCAAATGCTTTTTCTGCATCTATTGAGATAACCTTGTGGTTCTTATCCTTGCTCCTTTTGATGTGATGAATTTTATTAATTGATTTGCGTATATTGAACCAGCTTTGCATCACTGAAATGAATTTTGTGTGATGGTGGTGTATGATTTTTTGGACTAATTGTTGAAGTCTATTGGCCAAAATTTTGTTGAGAAGTTTTGCATCATTGTTCATCAAAGAAATGGGTTTAAATTTCTCTTTATTTGATGAGTCCCTGCCTGGTTTTGGGATGAGGATTTTGATGGCTTCATGTTGGGTCTTCTTCTATCCCACAAAAAACAGATGGGGTCCGAGGAAATGTAAGTGCGACTGCTCGCCCATTCCCCAGCCTCCCTCAGCCCGGGAGACAATCAGACGCACCCTGGAGTCAAGTCAAGCAGAAACTTGTTTATTATCATGGAGCATGCCTTTTTTAAAGCAAAAGACTGGGTGGGAGGGGAGGAAATGGAACCAACCAATCACTGTAAAGGCCATACCTTATCATGTACCTAAGCTTCCAAGAGTTGTTTAGGCAATGAACGTAAACAAATCCGGCTCTACCCACTCAACTTCCTTTCAGGGCCATCTTTGCCAATTTCATTGAAGAGATTGAGTAGTATTGGTGTGAGCTCTGCCTTGAGGGCCTTGTAGAAGTCTACTGTAAAACCATTTGGACTGGGCTTTTCTTAGATGGGAGGTCTCTTATTGATATTTCTATTTCAATGCTTGATGTGGGCTTGTTAAAATGGTTTAACTCAACTTGGTTTAGTATTGGCATGTCAATATTTGCTAGGAAAGATTCATTTCTGCCACGTTCTCAAACTTATTAGCATAAAGTTTTGAGAAGTATTGCCTTTATCTTGTTTGTTTCTGTGGTAATGTTTCCATTCTCATCTCTAAGTTTATTTATTTGGGTGTGTTCTTTTTTTGATAAGAAATACTAAGGGTCTGTCAATTTTGTTAACTTTTTTCGAAGAACCAATTGTTTGTTTTGTTGATTCTTCCTTTGGTGTTTTTGGATTCTAATTCAATTAATTCTGATTTAATTTTAATTATTTCTTTCCATCTACTGGATTGGGGTTTATCTTGCTTCTCTTTTTCAAGAAGGATCAGATGTCTCATTAAATTGTTGCTTTCAGATCTCTCCAATTTGTTGATGTAGCAGCTTACAGCTATAAACTTGCCTCTGAGTACTGCCTTTGCGGTGTCCCAGAGGAGCTGGTCATTTGTGTTTTCATTATTGTTGAATATCATGAACATTTGAATTTCCTTTCTAATCTCTTCCATGACCCACTCGAGATTCAGCGGTGTGTTGTTCAGCCTCTATGTGTTACCAGACTTTCTTTGGTGGCTTTTCGTGTTGAGTTCAAATTTTACTCCCTTGTGGTAAGAGAAAACTCAAGATGTAATTTCCATGTTCCTGAAATTGGACATGTTAGCTTTGTGTTCTAAAATGTGGTTTATTTTGGAAAATGTTCCATGTGCTGCTGAGAAAAATGTGTATTCTGATGCTGCTGGGTGAAATATTTGGTAGATGTCTGTTAAATCTAGTTGATCTATGCAATTATTTTGATCTGCGGTTTCTATGTTCAGTTTTTGTCGAGTTGATCTATCTATTGGGGAAAGTGGTGTGTTAAAGTCCCCAACAATTAATGTCTTTGGATCTATGTGGGATTTGAGGGAAAATGGAGTTTCTAGGATAAATTTGGGTGCTCCATTGTCTGGCAAATAGATATTTAGAACTGTAATATTCTCCTGCAGGGAGATCCCTTAATTAGAATGTAGCGACCCTCTTTATCTCTTTTAAATATATTTTGTGTCCATTCCTTTTACTCTCTGCATTGATAACACACACTCAGTTGGAAGCAGGTTATTACCATACCAAGCCAAACTAGGCTGTGACCCCGAAGTGCCTAAGGCAGGCCAATGAGATACCCTTGCTCCCAATATCCACTGGGGGAGTAGAGAGGGTTACTGGATATCACTAAAGAATGTCCCACAAGATCTTAGTTGTTGCAGCTTTCAACCAGGAAGCAGTCCCAGGTGATGGAATCAGGCAGGAGTTCAGTCTACTTTTACCACGGTGGAGGTGGTCTGGGTGACAATGTAGATTTTCTCCAGGTGACTGTCACGCTGTCGTTGAACTTTACCCATTATGGTGTACAGCAGCATTTCTCAGTGGTTGCAAGGGACTGTCACACCTCGTGCTGGGCTGCAAATTCTTACACAGACTGGTTAAGGACACAAGTAATACATAGACTTGGCAGGCTCACTATTTTTAACTAGAAGTCTATTTTATCTGATATTAGGTTTGCAAGTCTCGACAGTTTATGGGGGCCATTAGCTTGGTAGATTTTGTTCCAGTCTTTCACATTGAAAATGTGTTTGTTCTTATGGGCAAGATGTGAGTCCTGAAGGCAGCAGATAGAAGGATCTTGCTTCTTAATCCAGCTAGATAGTCTATGTCACTTGATTGGAGAGCAAGTCCGTTAAGGTTGAGAGACAGGACTGAGATGTATTTGGGAGTTCCTGCCATTTTATCCACCTTCTTGCGGGCTGTGGCAAATGCTTTCTTCCTATGGTTCTTGGATTCTCATTTTGGGTGTGATTTCTTGGCCTTCATGGTGGTCTTGTTGTTTTTCTATGTGTAGGACATCTTTAAGAATGTTTTGTAAGGCTGGTTTGGTGGAGATATATCTGTCAATTTTTCTTTGCTATGGAACTTTTTTATTTGATCTTTGGTTATGGAAGAGAATTTAGCTGGGTAGAGTATGCTTGGTTGATAGTTGTTTTTAGGGCATGGCATACATTATTCCAGGGTCGTCTTGCTTTGATTGTCTTTGCTTAGAAATCTGAGGTGATTCTAATTGATTTTGTTCTCTTTGACAGCTTTCAGGATCTTTTCCTTGGTCTGAATTGATCCTGTGCAGATTATAATGTGACGGTGGGATATCCTGTTCTCGGTCGGTCTATTTGGAGTTCTAAAAGCTTCTTGTATCTGAATAGGCGTATCTTTTTGCATGTTTGGGAAGTTCTCTGCTAGGAGCCTGTTAAACAAATTTCCTAGACCATTCACTTCTGTCTCTAGGTGCTCCTCTACAACCATTATCCCCAGATTAGGCCTTCTGATGCTGTCTCCCAAGTGTTGAATAGATCTATCATATTTCTTGTATTTGTCCTGATAGTTGTATGAACTTTCTCCATAATATCTGGGCTGTCTTCAATCTCTGAGGTTCAATCTTCTGCATGTTCTAAACTACTATCAAGACTCTACTTTTTTTTAAATATATATCCTCTTTTTTTGGCTTTGATGGCTTCAAATTCTTTATTGGAGCTCTGTTTAAGATCTAGTATGCACTTCTTAACTTTCTTAATTTGGTGATCAGTGTTTATTCTCAATTAATTTACTTGATTGGCTATGGTTTCCTTGGACTCCCATTCTTTCTGTTGGTGTTAGTACTGCTATTAAGGAATGTAAGCCTAAGAGGTTTTGAATTGAGTAATAAATTTCTGGATTGTGTGTACACAGTGGGGGATGAGGTCTAATAATTGACAATGGATACATCTCAGGATTAGCAGACCAGCAATTAAGTCACACAAAGAAGAACGAAAGAGAAGAAAAAGTGAAAAGAATGTGAAAGAAAGAAAAAAAAGGATCAAACTGTCATTAGAGCTAAACCAAAAAAAAAGAAAGAAAAAAAAAGAAAAAGCACACACACATATATCCCTAAAATAAAAATTATCAGAGGAAGAAAAAAGTTAATAGAAAACATTTGTTAAGATAAAAATTAAAAATTTAAAAAAGCTTGATTTTTTAAAAATAAAAGGTACAAAAAAGAGTTCTTTGATTTTATTTTTGGAAGGGTGGGAAGATCCTGTATCTTTGGAGTACCTGGTCTGATTGTGGTGTTTGGTTCTCCTCTAATTTGATTGGTTTCTTAAGTCAGTTTGTTTGAGCAGGCAGAAAAATGCTCTGCTTTACCCAGGATTTTGTGATCCTCCTCCAAGGCTAGTTTAGTTGGAGGGAGATCTGGTTTGAGTATTACAGAAGAGGGGATGACTGTTTCCCCTAGTTTGGAGATGCTGTGATGAGGCTAGGTTCTAGGTAGAGTTGAGGTTTTTCAGCACACAGTAGCTTTTCCCTGAGGAACTAGCTTCTGAGACCCTCACAGAGCTCAGCCTGGAGCCTTCTCAGGGTTTATGTTTACTGAATTGAAATTGATTGTCAAGGCTGCTGTAGGGAGGGGCAGCCTCTGTCTCTGTTTACCCAGTGAAAAAAGCCACTCCTGGGGTTGGTGGAACTTGCTTGACCCAGGAGATTACTTTTCCCTGGGTGGAGGTAAGCCTGGCAGGCCAGGCTAGCTTCCTGTGACCTGCTAAGTGACTTTTTTGTTTTCTTCCAAGACCTGAGTTGGAGCTAGCTGCTCAGCCGTGCCTTTGTCAGTATCAAAGATGGAGATCTCCAATAGTGGGTGGAGGCCAAAGTCCTTCCCTCCTCTGCTCCCTGAGGACTCACTCATGCTGGACGCTTGGTTTCTTGGGTTGTCTCTGGTCTGTGATCTGCATGATCAAGATGTCTGTTCCTTGTCAGGTTTTGCTGGTGTTCAGTAGAATCCGCTCGCCTCCTGCGTCTGGTGCCTTTGTCCCAGATTCTCTGTTTTGCAGGTATGGTGTTTGCAGCCGCCGCTGCCGCCGCGGCAGCGGCGGCTGCTGGCAAGTGCTCTGATCTGTCTGAGAAATTCTTTAGTCTCCAGCAGC